>NC_133307.1:14402806-14441290 GCF_012295235.1 Primulina huaijiensis
TAAGTGGGTTCATGGCTGGAACGAGAGGTATAGCTTGAGTCGTGGGTTTTGAGGAGAATGGATGCATGAGGTGGTTGGTTATGATAGGACCGAGAATTGATTTCAAGTTCTGGGAATTTCAGCCGAGGTTTAACAGCCTAATGACATTAATTTAGGACCTATTAAGTGTTTGGAAATTATGGTAAAAAGTTGGGAAAAATTCAGTTAAGTTTCGAGTCGGTTCGGGTTAAAACCGGGACCCCGGTCCAAGTTTTTAAAACAAATTGGTTAATTTGTGAATTTGGGCTCGAGTTTACGCCTAAAAATATTTTAACAATGTTTTGGGGATAATTTAAGGAGTATGGTAAGTTTCGGGACAATTTTAGAGGTCCAGAGTTGAAACGATAATTTTCGGGTTTCCAGGGGCAAAATGGTCATTTTGCACCCGGGGTTAGATTTTAGTCCTTGCAGCGCCCTGAGCACAAATCATGATATTTTTAAATGTTCATGCATCACATTTACGATTTTTTTATGCCATTATAATAATTATGGTTCATGCTTGGTTTAAAGGAATTAAGAGAAAAAAGTAAGAACGTGAAGAGCGCTCCGTCTCCGCCGCGCCGCGTCGTTATTTCGTTTGTTTTCTGTCAAAACAAACCAAGGCATGTTTATATCTTCTTTCACTCTTCAATCAAGCCATATAGGTATTTTTAAATATCACAAATACATGATTTTAATGCAAGAAGATCGAAATTGTTCATATTTAATGATGTTATTTATTTATATCACGTGCAAAAATATTCATTTTGAGATTTATGCGATATTGCTTGTGGTCACTTTACTATCATGCTTAAGTCCGGTCGCCAGTTACCGGCCCGGTCGCCAGTTACCGGTCAGTTCAGTTGTTTCACCCAGTATACTGTGGCAGTAGTCTGATCAGACATACATTATTAAGTCCGGTCGCCAGTTACCGGCCCGGTCGCCAGTTACCGGTCAGTTCAGTTCAGCTCAGTTCAGGGACCACTTGCGTAGACCATAATCTCACCAGAAAATTATTACAAGTTATTTCATTACAGGGCTCCAAGGAGCAAACATTTTCACTATGATATTTTCAGTTCAGTTATGCACGTACTATAATTACCATTGAAATGATATTTTACGTTACACCTCATTACAGGATACTTTCACTTGCATGCGACTTTATTATTTATTTACTTGTTATTTACGATATATGCATGCTGAGTCTTTAGGCTCACTAGACTTGATTGTTGTAGGTACTGTTGATGCCGTGACCGAGGGCGGGGATCAGTGAGCCAGCTCGAGTCGGCAGTAGTGGACCCGAGGACCTCACTTTTCAGCATTTATTATTGTTATCGCTCAAATATTTTTATCTACCGTTGGATAAAATTTTTACAGTTATTTTTACAACATTAATTTCTTACGCTGCTATTTTTAAACATGATACATTATTTAACAGTTTATTTTATAAACTGAATATTTCATTTAGTTAAAAAGAAAATTTTTAATTTTTCCGCAAATTTTCAAGTACGGATTTCTAGGCATTTACAAATATTCTTATAAAGATCTTTTTTCATTTCCTCAATGTATACATCGATCATTTTTTTGGAATATATTTCCAAATATTTCTTAGTGAGGATCTTGAAAGGACTTAAAGATTCTTTTCCCTTTTCTTGTTGTATTGCATAATCTTTTTGATATGAAAGAATTTTTTCTTCCATTTGTTGAATTGTTTCAAAGTTGTAAGGCCCCGGGTCTGACATCTAATATTAATAATTATAGATGTAACAAAACAAACGATTTAGTAAAACACATAATCTGTGGTTCACAACCCGACATAAATATCGTCAAAATAACTTAAAGATATCAAATGTTTGAAATATAAGTTTTAACGTGCCAAAATAAGTAGTGAGCCAAAATAATTCAAACATCATCAAATAGCTCCTAAGACTAGAGAATCCCACTCTAACTCGTATCTCCTCGCCTGGAGCTGGACTCTGGCATCCCAAGCCTCGCCTCACCTATCGTCAAGCACATGAAAACAAGAGGTAGCCGATGTGCCGGTGAGTATAAACCCAGTATGAAACAATCAATAATATATAAGAATTAAAATGACAAATAGTTCATATGAAATTCATAAATATGCAATATAATGCAATGCATGATCAGAAGCTGTGAGCTCTCAATAAATCTCAATATCAAGTGAATCATCTGGTCATAAGGTACCCAAGAGAAGAGAATCCCCCAGCAACATCCACCGACTCATCCGCTCGGGGTGGGGTGCTGTGTTCTACAATCCCAGGACTATGGTGTGCCTATATAGAGTGTTCAGGCCATGGCAGCGACCTCCGCACACACTATGCCAACTCAACTATAGCCACATACGTCGAACAAATCAATTAATCAAGGAGACCTCCGCCATATCAAATCTTAATCGACAAGTGGCTCAACATGCAATGCAATGATGCAAATAAATATCATCATCTCGATATCATAATAAACTCATCTCAAGACAACAATCATCATCAAATTACAATTAATTAATAGAGCCATAGAATTTTCAATTTAAAAAAATGATACTTTTACCTCAAATGTTGCCAACCGTCACATACCTTTCAAATATTACCAAAAGGAGATCGAAAGATGTAGTTGAGAAGTCTTGAACCCCTATAGTCTACCATAAGTCAAGAACTCAAATCATTTATCAAAACGGAGCAGTTTCTGTTCAAAATTCATAATTGATTCAATACTTCTTCGAATCAATACTCGCAAATTGGATATGCAAGAAAACTCAAAGCCCAAAAATTATTCTTCACAATGTTTTGTCGAATAAAGTAATTTACCTAGACGTTTATAATCTGAAACATACAACATAATACTAACGAATTCTGCATCAATACATTTCTGACACATTTTGGTATCTTGAGCATAACTTCCTGAATATCAAATGGAATCAAGCCAATTTGGTATCAATTCAAAGAAAATAAAATGTTCTATAACTTTCATTTGAACATTAAATCCAGAATCTCAAACAATAAACCCTAGAATTCGAATAAACAGAAGGCATGTACGAAAATTTGCACTAACTCGGACCAGTTTTAGTAAAAATCACATATCTCTTTCATTTCTTCCTGGAATTGACTGATTCAAGAACCAAATCAAAGCTAACTTGGTGATCTACAACTTTGATGAAGAACCTAACATCAAAATCCAAATACAACCATCCCATATACACAAAATACAGAAGGTGTAAAACTGTTTGTGCGTAGAACAAGAAACCATGCTCATATCCCTTTTAAATTCAAACCAACTGAAGTACAACATCTTCAACATCTTATTATCACAAATATCAACTCAAATATCAATTCTAAATTTTTAATCATTTCCAAACTTGAATAAAAATGAGAAATACTAACATCATCTTGAAGCCCGTGATGAGAGGATCACAAATCTACCTTCATTTCATAATTTTCTTGGGCAAATCTCCCATAAAATGAGGAAAGAAATTCGATAATGGAGAGGAGATAGATGAGAGTTTGCGTGAAGGAGGAGGAAAATAATTGGTGGAGGTGAAGGTGGAAGTCAAAGTGGGTTTACATTGTCACTTTTTCGCGTCTATAGCGTCTCAGCGCCACAATTGCCGCAGCTCTAGCGCCTAGGCATTACTATTCAAGCACCGCAGCGCTTGAATAGTAACTCATGAACAGTAACTTTTTAAAAAAAATTCGGACATTACAGTTCATCCCCTCTAAAAATAGATTTCGCCATCGAAATCAAATCATCAATTACAAGTTTACGATATAATGATCAATACTGAAAGTATGACCGAGAATAGAAACATACTTTATTTGAATAACTTTGGATATTTATGTCTCATATTGTCTTCTGATTCCCAAGTTGCCTCCTCGACGCCATGTCTGTTCCACTATAATTTAATCAACAGTATCAATTTATTTCTGAGTTGCTTATCTTTTTTGTCTAGAATCTGAATCGATCTCTCAATATTGCTCTAAGTCTGATCTAACTGAACCTCGTCGGGTGGAAGTACATGAGAAGGATTTCGATGATATTTCCTCAACATAGACAAATGAAAAACATCATGAACACCTCATAATGCAGAATGAAGAGCTAATCTATAAGCCAAATCACCAACACATTCCAAAATCAAGAATCCAAAACAATAAATCCGAGAATTCGAATAAACAGAAGGCATGTACGCAAATTTGCACTGACTCGAACCAGTTTTAGTAAAAATCACATATCTCTTTCATTTCTTCCTGGAATTGACTGATTCAAGAACCAAATCAAAGCTAACTTGGTGATCTACAACTTTGATGAAGAACCTAACATCAAAATCCAAATACAACCATCCCATATACACAAAATACAGAAGGTGTAAAACTGTTTGTGCGTAGAACAAGAAACCATGCTCATATCCCTTTTAAATTCAAACCAACTGAAGTACAACATCTTCAACATCTTATTATCACAAATATCAACTCAAATATCAATTCTAAATTTTTAATCATTTCCAAACTTGAATAAAAATGAGAAATACTAACATCATCTTGAAGCCCGTGATGAGAGGATCACAAATCTACCTTCATTTCATAATTTTCTTGGGCAAATCTCCCATAAAATGAGGAAAGAAATTCGATAATGGAGAGGAGATAGATGAGAGTTTGCGTGAAGGAGGAGGAAAATAATTGGTGGAGGTGAAGGTGGAAGTCAAAGTGGGTTTACATTGTCACTTTTTCGCGTCTATAGCGTCTCAGCGCCACAATTGCCGCAGCTCTAGCGCCTAGGCATTACTATTCAAGCACCGCAGCGCTTGAATAGTAACTCATGAACAGTAACTTTTTAAAAAAAATTCGGACATTACAGTTCATCCCCTCTAAAAATAGATTTCGCCATCGAAATCAAATCATCAATTACAAGTTTACGATATAATGATCAATACTGAAAGTATGACCGAGAATAGAAACATACTTTATTTGAATAACTTTGGATATTTATGTCTCATATTGTCTTCTGATTCCCAAGTTGCCTCCTCGACGCCATGTCTGTTCCACTATAATTTAATCAACAGTATCAATTTATTTCTGAGTTGCTTATCTTTTTTGTCTAGAATCTGAATCGATCTCTCAATATTGCTCTAAGTCTGATCTAACTGAACCTCGTCGGGTGGAAGTACATGAGAAGGATTTCGATGATATTTCCTCAACATAGACAAATGAAAAACATCATGAACACCTCATAATGCAGAATGAAGAGCTAATCTATAAGCCAAATCACCAACACATTCCAAAATCAAGAATCCAAAACAATAAATCCGAGAATTCGAATAAACAGAAGGCATGTACGCAAATTTGCACTGACTCGAACCAGTTTTAGTAAAAATCACATATCTCTTTCATTTCTTCCTGGAATTGACTGATTCAAGAACCAAATCAAAGCTAACTTGGTGATCTACAACTTTGATGAAGAACCTAACATCAAAATCCAAATACAACCATCCCATATACACAAAATACAGAAGGTGTAAAACTGTTTGTGCGTAGAACAAGAAACCATGCTCATATCCCTTTTAAATTCAAACCAACTGAAGTACAACATCTTCAACATCTTATTATCACAAATATCAACTCAAATATCAATTCTAAATTTTTAATCATTTCCAAACTTGAATAAAAATGAGAAATACTAACATCATCTTGAAGCCCGTGATGAGAGGATCACAAATCTACCTTCATTTCATAATTTTCTTGGGCAAATCTCCCATAAAATGAGGAAAGAAATTCGATAATGGAGAGGAGATAGATGAGAGTTTGCGTGAAGGAGGAGGAAAATAATTGGTGGAGGTGAAGGTGGAAGTCAAAGTGGGTTTACATTGTCACTTTTTCGCGTCTATAGCGTCTCAGCGCCACAATTGCCGCAGCTCTAGCGCCTAGGCATTACTATTCAAGCACCGCAGCGCTTGAATAGTAACTCATGAACAGTAACTTTTTAAAAAAAATTCGGACATTACAGTTCATCCCCTCTAAAAATAGATTTCGCCATCGAAATAAAATCATCAATTACAAGTTTACGATATAATGATCAATACTGAAAGTATGACCGAGAATAGAAACA
Source organism: Primulina huaijiensis (assembly GCF_012295235.1). Classification (NCBI taxonomy): domain Eukaryota; kingdom Viridiplantae; phylum Streptophyta; class Magnoliopsida; order Lamiales; family Gesneriaceae; genus Primulina; species Primulina huaijiensis. Next base: position 14,408,936 of record NC_133307.1, read on the forward strand.
TACTTTATTTGAATAACTTTGGATATTTATGTCTCATATTGTCTTCTGATTCCCAAGTTGCCTCCTCGACGCCATGTCTGTTCCACTATAATTTAATCAACAGTATCAATTTATTTCTGAGTTGCTTATCTTTTTTGTCTAGAATCTGAATCGATCTCTCAATATTGCTCTAAGTCTGATCTAACTGAACCTCGTCGGGTGGAAGTACATGAGAAGGATTTCGATGATATTTCCTCAACATAGACAAATGAAAAACATCATGAACACCTCATAATGCAGAATGAAGAGCTAATCTATAAGCCAAATCACCAACACATTCCAAAATCAAGAATCCCAAACAATAAATCCGAGAATTCGAATAAACAGAAGTCATGTACGCAAATTTGCACTGACTCGAACCAGTTTTAGTAAAAATCACATATCTCTTTCATTTCTTCCTGGAATTGACTGATTCAAGAAAAAAATCATAGCTAACTCGATGATCTACAACTTTGATGAAGAATCTAACATCAAAATCCAACTATAACCATCCCATATACACAAAATACAGAAGGTGTAAAACTGTTTGTGCATAGAACAAGAAACAATGCTCATATCCCTTTTAAATTCAAAACAACTGTAGTACAACATCTTCAACATCTTAATATCACAAATATCAACTCAAATATCAATTCTAAATTTCAAATCATTTCCAAACTTGAATAAAAATAGGAAATACTAACATCATCTTCAAGCCCGTGATGAGAGGATCACAAATCTAACTTCATTTCATAATTTTCTTGGGCAAATCTCCCATAAAATGAGGAAAGAAATTCGATAATGGAGAGGAGATAGATGAGATTTTGCGTGAAGGAGGAGGAAAATGATTGGTGGAGGTGAAGGGGGAAGTCAAAGTGCGTTTACATAGTCACTTTTTCGCGTCTGTAGCGCCTCAGCACCACAATTGCCGCAGCTCTAGCGCCTAGGCGTTACTATTCTAGCGCCGCAGCGCTTGAATAGTAACTCATGAACAGTAACTTTTTTAAAAAAAATTCGGACATTACAATTCCTCCCTTCTAAAAATAGATTTCGTCATCGAAATCAAATCATCAATTACAAGTTTACGATATAATGATCAATACTGAAAGTATGACCGAGAATAGAAGCATACTTTATCTGAATAACTCTGGATATTTATGTCTCATATTGTCTTCTAATTCCCAAGTTTGCTCCTCGACATCATGTCTGTTCCACTGTAATTTAATCAACAGTATAAATTTATTTCTGAGTTGCTTATCTTTTTTGTCTAGAATCTGAATCGATCTCTCAATATTGCTCAAAGTCTGATCTAACTCAACCGATCTATACAATGACTTGTACAAACCCACTCAGCTTAGGATTTACTCTACTGCTTAACTGAACTCCTAGTCCATACTGAAGGCAGCACTTTCCATCCAACAATTGTTTAACTTCTGTGTGTGAAAAACTACATACAAAAGTTTATAGTCTTTGTGCAAGACTCACTCAGCTATTCAATAAGCTCAACTCTCTGATATATGTGAGTGATTGTGTGGGCTTTTGTGAGAATTGAACGATGAATATCACACGAAGGTGTTCTCACACACTGAGGGAAATAGGGCTTCTATATTAAGTTGACAAGACTTTTAAGCATGCCCTCTCTTCTTCACACACTCGTTCTATATTGTTGGTCTTCACTGATCTTCTATTTATGGGCGGGAAACTGATCGTACAGTGAGACTCAATTATTGTATCTGCTGCAGCTTGAATGTGTTCCTTGAGATTTGTGTCTCGACTTTTCCGACAACCATTCTGGAACATTTTGTCTTTAAGTATTGTTGCAACGTCCATTATTGTACATTGATCTTACAGTTTCTTTTATATCATTGTGTGTAGCTGGAATCCACTTGGATAAGCTTGTATTGATCTGCAACTGAATGATTCCTAACTGATGCTACTAACTGGTCATCTGAACTGATCTTCAGTTGAGCTGGTGAAATCAATTGACTCGTCAGTTGAACTGATTTCAGTATTTCAGTTGAACTGGTCAGCTGGGTTCTTCATTAGTTGAGCACTTCATCAGCTGGCCGGGATTTTGAGGGTCTTCCGTTGAACTGCTTGCCAACTAGAAAATCAGTAGAACTGGTCTTTGATACTTCAGTTGGACTGATTCAGTTTGGGCAATCAGTTGGAACTTTCAGTTTTTGCTCAGTTAACTGATCAGTTACAATTTCCTGCGCACTTCGATAAATCATTATAAACAAAATAACAAGTTTTGTTAACATCAAAATAAAGATTGCGAACATGAAATATTCCAACAAACTCCCTCTTTTTGATGATCACAAATTTGAGCAATTAAAGTGATTTTAAAATTTAAAATTTTACTGATTCTCCCCTTTGTGAGAATAAAAAACAATAAAAACAGTTAAAAAAGATTTTTCAGATCGAGGGATAAGGAAGCTCCCCCTCAATAACTGAATTTAAAAACGAGTTTAAAAACAATCTTTAGTTCGAGGGATAATTTTAAAGAAAACTCCCCCTCAGAAACTGAATTAAAAACTCCCCCTCTAAAATATAATTGTTTACACGTTTAACGAAATTTTAGCATCATTCAAGCAGTTTAGACAACAAATCTTTAAGATATCCTCAATAACTTAATTTAAAAACGAGTATAAAAAAAATTTTCAGTTCGAGTGATAATTTTAAAGAAAAATCCCCCTCAGAAACTGAATTAAAACCTCTCCCTCAAAAATATAATCGTTTACACATTTAAAGAAGTTTTAGCATCATTCAAGCAATTTAGACAACAAATCTTAAGATAGCAGTTCAGTTACATGAGAGATTAACAGGATAAACATGATGTTTATTTAATCAAATACGCGTCCCTGGTATCATTGATCTCTTTGCTGGCTAATTGGTCGAGCTGACTCAAAATTGGACTCAACTGATGCTGAACCGCATTGATCATCTACTCTGATCTGATATGGCAATGAAGCGGTGTATACTGCTGGTGATTAAACTCTACTTTAATCATCCAACATCTCAACATAGCTGGCTTTTGTTTATTGATCAGCTAAACTGGTAGGCCGGCAGCTGAAATATAGTTCACTGAATCAGTTTAGCTAATATGTTGTCAGCTTAAACTCAATTGTAAGGCCTGAGATTATATCACTGTAATCAGATATTAATTAATTGACAGAATTGCAAATAATGAAGCTGTAAGGGGCTAAAGTGCAATTAGTGAGATTGAGTGGAAAAGCATGTGAAGGACAGAACTTGTCGCGCATATGCGCGGAGGAGAGGCGCGCATATGCGAGAAGTCAAGCGTGGAGGCAGAAGACCTCGCGCATATGCGCGAGACGGGGCGCGCATATGCGCGACCATGTGACATAGCCAAGTATCGAGACAGTAGGTCTCGCACATATGCGCGAGTAGTGGACGTGCATATGCGCGAGCAGTAATGCATGAAAAAAAAATGACACATGTCTTGCCATGCAATAAATAGATAAGCTTCTTCTTCATTTCCAATTCAGAAGTTACAGCAAGAAAACCGAGAGCTCCATGGAAAATCCTCAAAGTTTATTCATAGATTAGCCTTGTGATTTTGCAAGATCCGGCCATCCGATTTTCAATCCGAGCTTAGTTCCGTGCTTGTCTCGTCAAGGGCTTCGAAGGGATGTAAGTTTTCTTCATTTCCTGCACGATTTGAAAATACGGGGTCGGAGAAATCATAGTTTCTTGGTATTATGTGTTCATGAGCTTGTAGTGAATTTATAATCGAAACCGGATCGAAGAACGGATACCGTATGCAATTGTTATTGATTTTCCAGCATATTTGAATGAACTTGTACAGATTTTTGGAGTTGTGGCTTAGAATTGTTGATGATTATGAGTTGTTGATCACTGTCTATTGATACTTAAGTTGCCAGGATCTCGAGATTGTGCCGTTATGCCGTCGAAATGTATTTAGATTGAATTTGATCGAATCAAGTTGTTTTGAGTTGAGTTGTGTATTGATATTGTGTCTTGCGATAATGTCATTCCAGATCGGTATCGACGGTGTCGAACTTGAAAACTCAACATCAAAATCGATAGAAGAACGAGCGAGGGTTCTAAGCTATTATACGTTGAAGAACGGAAGGTTATCGAGCAAGAGTGAGCTTGATTTCATCTAAGCGAACACCGAGAACAGAAAGGTATAAATCAATGTTAAATCGGGAGAGATAACTCGAGTAAGAGATAACTTGAGTTTACCAAAACCACATACTTATTTGTTATCGTGTTGATATATTTGAATTCTTTGAATGTATATGCTTGTTCTATTGAGATTATAGAAAAGCATGGACTAGACGATAGATATAGTAAATGTAGAACCCGTTAAATCAGACTACGTATAAACCATACATAATTACTATTATTTAAATTAAAATGATTTTTATGCATGATGATTTAAATTCATTCTTTTAAAATTGGTTGAGTTATTAGTATTTTTTTTACGCAGTATTTAATTTTTATCTTTTCAGTTAGATAAGTGAGGCCGGACTGGAGTTGGACTATTAAGATAAAATTTAATGATAAGAAAATATTCTTAAAGTTAATTTAAGTCAAAGAATAAATTATTTTAAGGTAAAAAGAAGGTTTAAGGATTTATTTAATTAATTAGAGATAAATAAATTCTTTTATGTCCAATAATTTAATTAAAAGCCTAAATTAAAATATGTGACCAATTAAGATAATTTAATCTAGGCTTATTTTATTTAAGAAATTGTAACTTAACATGTTAGTAAATTTAAATTAAAAATTTGCCATGCATGCAAGATATTTACTATCCTAAATTAATTATTTAATTCACTAAAATACTTAATGGGTAGATAAAACTTTAAAGATTTAAAATACAAGATTTAAGCAATATTCTCACCCCATTTTAATAAGCAATTTTCGGCCACCCCTTGAAAGATTTGAGATAAGTTGTCAACTCACCATTTTAATTCATTTCCTTATCTTTTCTTGGAAGATAATCCCCTCAATTTTAATCCCCACTAATTAATAATTAAAAAATATTCCTACCCTCATTTTGTTGATAAGAATATCGGCCACCTCCTTTATAGATTTAAAAATATTTGACAAATCACCATCTTATTCATTTCTTTAATCATTTTCTTGGTATGATTAACCCCTTCAATTTAATTCACCAAAAATTTATAATTATGCAATATTCTCCCTTGCTTTAGACACCTAGAAATCGGCCATCACCTCCCCCTAAATCTCCCTCAATCAAATAATATCACACATCATTCAATATCTCAAAAGCAACTAGAATAGAAAGGTTTTATAGTTGCCATTCAATTCCCATTCAATTAGTAGACTTCCCAATTCATTTCCTAGCCATCCTCTCCACCCTCCATTCAAAAATTTCAGAGCAAAACCTTCAAAAAATCGTGTGAAGCAACAAGAAAAATAAGAGAGAAAAGTAGAAAAGAAAAGGAACTTCGTCTCCTCCGCGCCGTATTCGTCGTATCGGTTTGTTCTTTCTTCAAAACAATTTCCAGGCATGTTTATATCCTTTATTTCTCTTCAATCAAGCCATATAATTATTTTAAACATCACATGCACATGATTCATGAAGCAAAAACCGATTTTTGGACAGCAACTTGAATAAAAAATCTGCACAGAATTTTCGACTCCCACTTGTGCTTCACGTTTGGTATGATTTTTGGTGATTTCAGGGGTTGGCTCGGTTCCAGGCGCTCAAGACTGCACCTAGGCACGTACTAGGGTGTGTTAGGATCATGTCGGTTTGTTGGTTTCAGCCCCATGCACTCAAGATTAAGAAAAATTACAGCAACTCCCCATAGTTGCAATTTTGAATCTCGAAATTTCAGTTTTGTTGTTTAAGGTGAGGTTCGAATCTTGGTTGGCTTTCGGGCCTGTAACCATGGTTTGAACCCTTCCTTAGCATGTCTAGGACGTGACCAAGATGCCCTTTCATGGCTTGGTTCATGGTCCCATCGATTTTTGGAACAAAACAACACAAGTGTCCCTCGGTTTCTCTTTTTCTATTTTGGGTGAGTGAGTTTCGATTTTTATGGTGTTGGGTGGATCTTTGTTGGCTTCTAGCCCTTAGCCTTGGTTCATGCAACACTTTATCATGTCTATATTGAGCCATGGTTGATCATATGACCACTAGAACGACACGTGACAGCAAGCAATCCAAACAATCGCACAATACAGATTTTTGGTGTTCTCGGTTTCAAGTTTCGGTTGCCTTGGGTGTTTGCTTGGATTGTGGTTGGCCTAGGGCCATTAGCCATGGTTCAATCCACACCTTAGGATGTTGATAAAGGACTCTGGTTGGTGGTTCAAACCCCAATGACCAGCAGCCTCTTAAACGAAGGCAAGCAAGCACAACTGCTGCCGCTGGAATTTTACAGCAGCTTCGCTTCAGTTCAGAGGTCATATACGAGTTCTTGGTTGGCTTTTAGCCTATGGCCTTGGACTGGACATTACCTTATTGAGTTATAAAGGTCATGTTTTTTGCCGTTTGTGATTTGGNATAACTCAATAAGGTAATGTCCAGTCCAAGGCCATAGGCTAAAAGCCAACCAAGAACTCGTATATGACCTCTGAACTGAAGCGAAGCTGCTGTAAAATTCCAGCGGCAGCAGTTGTGCTTGCTTGCCTTCGTTTAAGAGGCTGCTGGTCATTGGGGTTTGAACCACCAACCAGAGTCCTTTATCAACATCCTAAGGTGTGGATTGAACCATGGCTAATGGCCCTAGGCCAACCACAATCCAAGCAAACACCCAAGGCAACCGAAACTTGAAACCGAGAACACCAAAAATCTGTATTGTGCGATTGTTTGGATTGCTTGCTGTCACGTGTCGTTCTAGTGGTCATATGATCAACCATGGCTCAATATAGACATGATAAAGTGTTGCATGNTTATTATGTATGGGTACGGATATCCAGTCCAAGGGCTTTGATGATCTCTACCGCCCAGTATATTGTGGTTTAGTCTGATCAGGCGCTCAGGTTATGGGAGTTATGGGCCACTTGCGTAGAACATTATCTCAACAAAAAAATTATGAAATGCTATTTTATGACAAGGCTTTATCGATCAAACATGTTACATACGATTTTCAGTTATGCATGTATTTATAATTACTCATGACACGATTTTTACGTTACGCATTACGATATGATATTTTTACGTTGCATGCGATTTTATGATATATGTACTTGTTATTCATGATATATGCTTGCTGAGTCTTTAGACTCACTAGATTTGATTGTTGTAGGTACTGATGAGGTCGGGACTGAGGGCGGGGGCCAGTGAGCCATCTTGAATCGGCAGTAGTAGGAACCTGAGGACCTCATGCTTCAGTTTATTTATCATTATTATGCAAACTCATTTTTATCACGATGAATTATTTTAAGTTGTTGTTTGAAACAAATATTTACTTCCCCTGCTATTTTAACATTAAATTTTTTATCAGTTTATTTTATGAATGAGGCATGTTATTTATTTTTAATAAGAAAAATTTTAAATAATTCCGCAAATTTACAAATACAAAATACGGGCCTCTACAGCAAAAGAGTCTTTGGCAGAGGTGCCAAGTCACTGGACGTTTGGTTTATATCGATGCGCTTAGGAGAAGATCGACTCCTATTGTAGAGACTCGATATAGTGGACCGAAGTCCGGGAATAGGAACGTACCACCACCTCGAATGGGAGAGTAGGTGGGAGACTTGTTACGTTCTTATTCAAACCGGGATCCCTAGACTAGAGAAGAGTCGAGTCAAAGAGTAAGAGTTAAAGAGTTTGTTTTACAGATTCGTATCGCTTTATGTTTTTATAGATTACGATGCATATTATGTTTTAAAATGTTATATGCTTTTGTATATGATTGCATGAAATGCATGTATACATTGTTTATATTGGGAAATATGTTTCTCAGCGGAATATCCGGCAGTTGTTGTGTTTATATGTGTGCATGACAACAGGTGGGACAGGATCAGGGTCGAGAAGAGCTTGAACGAGAGAACTTAGAGTGGTGATCCGGGCTTGATTGGAAGAAAAAATGGTTGTTTATCACTAGACATGTGATTGTGATTAATAAACACTAGTTGTATGACTTTAGTTGAACAAGTTTTATATTTTGGATCTTGTTGTAGATATTGCACTTGATCTTGTACTTTGAATAAATTAGAGTATATCTTGTTGTAATCTTTTCAGCACTAATGTATGATGTGCTCGCCTTCTAAAAAAAATTTCGACCTAGATTATGTAATTGATTTACTTAATCCCAATGATGATTGAAAAGAATGAGTTAGCGTCCGGGTCCCCACAACAGGTAGTATCAGAGCTGTAGGTCCCTAAGACTGAGATAGAAACAGAGTTGTAGGTCCCTTAGACTGAAATAGAAGCGAGTGAGCGGGGTAGATTGAGTCTTCTTTCTTGCTTCTAGAGTGCTAGCATATGATGTATAGTAATGTTGATTTGCATACTTTTCGTGCTAGTATGAAAGAATGTTTTATTGCTTTAGAAGTTTACCTAATTATATGATTTGATTGGAAATGTGTACTATTGGAGAATGAATCAGAACCGATTCTTGATCAGAGGTATGATGATCGGAGGAGGACTGAGACAGATTTACTAGATTTGATTACTAACTATTTTGATAATCAGATATGCCTCCTCGAAGAGCCCCAGAACAGGGTAGTACGTCAAATAATCCGATGGATGTTACAGTGACACCTATGGAAACACTCTTAAAGAGATTTCAGTCATTCAAACCGCCGACTTTGAAAGACACTGAGACGTCTATCGACTGCGAGAGATGGCTCGATGATATTGAGATGTTGTTTGATTCGCTTGATTATACAGATGAGCGGAGAGTTAAACTTATTGGGCACCAGTTACACGAGGTTGCGAAGAGTTGGTGGCTCACAACCAAGAGAGCTTTGGAACAGCGAGGTACGATGATTACGTGGAAGATCTTCAAAGCTGAATTTTATCAACGATTCTTTCCAGTATCGTACAGAAAAGACAAGGGTGCAGAGTTTGCTAATCTGAGACAAAGTCATCTGAATATTATAGAATATGTGGCCAAATTCTCTACTTTGCTCCGTTTTGCTCCTCATGTGGATGAGAATGATGAAGTTGTAGCTAATCAATTCATCAATAGATTGAATCTTGAGATTTTTACACAGGTAAATATGGTGCTGATGCTTTGAACAGAGCAAAGGGAGCTGAAGCAGGCTTGATCAAACAGCGAGGAACTTCGTATGTTGCTCAGACATAGAGAAAGCAACAACCTCCAGCTCAGTTCCAGCAACCTCCTCCCAGATTTGATAGTGGCGGTAGAAGCAGTGGGAAGAAGGATAATATAAAAGCCAGAGGGAAACAGTTTAAGAAGTCTGGAAGTAGTTCATCTAGCTCCAGTGATTCACGACAGACTGGCCAGAAACAGAGTTATACAGGGGTCTATTGCAGAACATGTGGAGGAAGACATCCAACAGAGCAATGCCAAGGAGTGCTTGGTAGTTGCAACATCTGTCGACAACCGGGACACTTTGCCAGAGTTAGTCCACAACGAGGTTCTCAACGATCCCAAGGAGCGGAATCATCTGGAACAGTGGCTCAGACCGATAGACGATCATCTACTGTTCACTCTTTCCAGCCATCAACTGCCCAGTCACAGCCAAGGCCAGGAGGAAGCCAGACTGTTAGCCAACCTCCGAGACAGCAGGCCAGAGTGTTTGCCTTGACCGAGGAACAGGCCCAGGAAGCACCTGATGATATAGTTGCAGGTAACTGTTCTCTTTGTGGTTATCCTGCTTATGTGTTGATAGATACGGGTGCATCTCATACATTTATCTCTGAGCGATTTGTATTGATGCATGCTTTGCCTGTTGAGTCTCTATCTGCTGTAGTATATGTCTCTTCACCTTTGGGGAGAGGTCTTATATCAATGAATTCTGTTAGACATTGTATGCTGCAGTATGATGGTAATGAAATAGAGTTAGATTGTATTGTACTCGGTTTGTCTGATTTTGACTGCATTATTTGTCTTGATATGCTGACCAAGTACAGAGCTACCGTAGATTGTTTCCAGAAAATTGTACGATTCAGACCAGAGATGGCTGATGAATGGAAATTTTACGGTAAGGGTTATAAAGCTCGAATTCCTTTGATACCTATTTTGTCTATGACTCGATTATTACAGAAAGGAGTAGAAGGATTCCTTGTATTCAGTAGATGTACTGAAGTCGAGTCCTTCATTGGCAGATTTGCCAGTGGTATGTGAGTTTGCTGACATCTTCCCAGATGAGATTCCGGGTTTGCCTCCAGTTCGAGAGATAGATTTCAGCATTGAACTGATACCAGGTACAGTACCTATTTCTAAAACTCCATACAGAATGGCACCAGTTGAACTGAAAGAATTGAAAGAACAGTTAGAGGATTTAATAGACAAAGGTTACATCAGACCGAGTGTTTCTCCTTGGGGTGCTCCAGTACTGTTTGTCATAAAGAAAGACGGTTCAATGAGACTCTGCATTGATTATCGGCAATTGAACAAGGCGACAGTAAAGAATAAATACCCTTTGCCTCGTATTGATGACTTATTTGATCAGTTGCAGGGTTCTTCTGTTTAATCCAAGATCGATCTGAGATCTGGATATCATTAGTTGAGAATCAGAGATTCTGATATCTCGAAAAGAGCTTTCAGAACCAGGTATGGTCACTATGAGTTTATAGTCATGCCGTTTGGTTTAACGAATGCTCCAGCTATATTTATGGGTTTGATGAACCGTATATATCAGAAATATCTTGATGATTTTGTGATTATTTTTATTGATGATATTCTGATTTATTGGAAGAATCTGACTGATCATGCTGAACATCCGAGAATGTATTGAGAACTCTGAGAGCTGAGAAATTATATGCCAAGTTATCGAAATGTGAATTTCGGCTGAAACAAGTTGTATTTCTGGGGTACATTGTATCGAGAGATGGTATTTCTGTTGATCCTAGCAAAGTTGAGGCTGTGATCAATTGGCCTAGACCAAAATCAGTGCCAGAGATACACAGTTTTATGGGTTTAGCGGGCTATTATCGTCGATTTATCAAAGATTTCTTCAGTATTACTAAGCCGATTACTCAGCTGACTCAGAAGAATGCACCTTTTGTTTGGTCAGAGGCATGTGAATCCAGTTTTCTGGAGTTGAAGAAAAGATTAACCAGTGCTCCGGTGTTGACTATTCCATCAGGTACTGGTGATTTTGTTGTTTATTGTGATGCTTCTCACAGGGAACTAGGTTGTGTGTTGATGCAGCGGGGACATATGATTGCTTATGCCTCGAGACAATTAAAGCCACATGAGACTCGCTATCCGATTCATGATCTTGAATTGGCTGCCATCGTGTTTGCATTGAAGATCTGTCGACACTACCTATATGGTGAGAAGTTCGAGATTTATTCTGATCACAAAAGCTTGAAATATCTATTTACACAGTCTGAACTGAATATGAGGCAACGAAGATGGCTTGATTTGCTGAAAGCTTTTTATTGTGAAATCAAATACTACCCGGGGAAATCAAATGCAGCAGCTGATGCACTGAGTCGAAAGGTATGTTCTTTATCCTTATCGACGATTGGTGTCTCGAGTTTGATTGAAGCTTGTCGTCTTTCTGGTTTAGTATTTGAGACAGATTGTAAACCCCTGAGGCTTTGTACCATTCAAGTTGAACCAGAGTTGATTGTAGGAATTAAAGAATCATATAAAGTTGATCAGAATACTCAGAATTCGATTGCGATGGTAAGATCAGGACATCAATCCGAATATCAGGTTCGTGATGATGTGTTATATGTGAATAATCGTCTTGTTGTGCCAGATGTTTCAGATTTGAGACAACAGATTTTGACAGAAGCACATTGTAGTCGTTTTAGTATTCATCTTGGTGGTAGAAAGATGTACAATAATCTGAAGAAACAGTTTTGGTGGAAACAGATGAAAACAGATATCGCAGATTTTGTGTCCAAATGTTTGAATTGCCAACAGGTGAAAGCAGAAAGAAAGAAACCAGGAGGTCTACTGCATAGCTTATCTTTTCCAGAATGGAAATGACATCACATTTCCATGGATTTTGTGACAAAACTACCACGATCATCCCGAGGTTGTGATGCGATTTGGGTCGTTATTGACAGATTGACCAAATCAGCGTGTTTCATTCCTTATCGAATGACATACAGACATGATCAGATGGCGGAGATTTATGTCAGAGAAGTGGTTAGATTACATGGCATGCCAAAGTCCATTGTATCAGATCGTGATCCTTGATTTACTTCGCACTTTTGGCACAGTTTCAAGAAGCTCTAGGTACGAGATTACATTTGAGTACTACATATCATCCTCAGACAGACGGACAATCAGAGAGGACTATCCAGACATTAGAGGATATGCTTAGAGCTGTAGTGCTAGACGTTGGCACTAGTTGGCAAGATTTTTTACCACTTTGTGAGTTCTCCTACAACAACAGCTATCAGACGAGTATAGAGATGGCCCCGTTTGAAGCGTTGTACGGTAAGAAATGCAGATCTCCACTTTATTGGGACGATATCTCCGAGGTACCTGAGATTGGGCCTGACATGATTCAAGATATGACCGAGAAAGTAAAGATGATTCAGCAGAGAATGAAGACAGCTCAGGATAGACAGGCCAAATATGCAAATGTGAGACGTCGACCGTTAGAATTTGAGCAAGGAGTCAGAGTATTTATGAAGATTTCTCCTTTCAGAGGCGTTGTCAGATTTGGAAAAATAGGGAAGTTGTCTCCACGTTATATCGGTCCGTATAAGATTCTTGAAAAGATCAGTAATCGTGCATATCAACTTGCTCTTCCTCCGTCTCTATCTGGAATACATGACGTATTTCATGTATCTATGCTACGGAAATATCTTCCTAACGATTCTCATATTCTTCAGCCCGATGAGGCCGAACTCGATGAAACTCTGAGTTATTTTGAAAAGCCACTTCAGATTCTCGACCGTAAAGAAAAACAGCTCAAAACGAAAACTATTCCGCTTGTGAAAGTTCACTGGAGTCGTCATGGCATTGAAGAAGCTACCTGGGAGACCGAATCAGATATGAGACAGAAATTTCCAGAGTTGTTTCAATGATGTGAGTTTGTATTTAGCTTCTGTTATGTCTTTGTATCTTATATGATTTGATTGCCTGTGATTTCGAGGACGAAATCGTGTCTTAGAGGGGGAGAATTGTAAGCCCTGAGATTATATCACTGTAATCAGATATTAATTAATTGACAGAATTGCAAATAATGAAGATGTAAAGGGCTAAAGTGCAATTAGTGAGATTAAGTGGAAAAGCATGTGGAGGACAGAACTTGTCGCGCACAGAACTTGTCGCGCATATGCGCGGAGGAGAGGCACGCATATGCGCGAGCAGTCAAGCGTGGAGGCAGAATACCTCGCGCATATGCGCGAGCATGTGACATAGCCAAGTGCCGAGACAGTAGGTCTCGCGCACATGCGCTAGTAGTGGACGCGCATATGCGCGAGCAGTTAAGCATGAAAAAAAATGACACATGTCTTGCCATGCAATAAATAGATAAGCTTCTTCTTCATTTCCAATTCAGAAGTTACAGCAAGAAAACGGAGAGCTCCATGGAAAATCCTCAAAGTTTATTCATAGCTTAGCCTTGTGATTTTGCAAGATCCGGCCATCCGATTTTCGATTCGAGCTTAGTTCCGTGCTTCTCTCGTCAAGGGATTCGAAGGGATGTAAGTTTTCTTCATTTCCTGCACGATTTGAAAATACGGGGTCGGAGAAATCATAGTTTCTTGGTATTATGTGTTCATGAGCTTGTAGTGAATTTATAATCGAAATCGGATCGAAGAACGGATACCGTATGCAATTGTTATTTATTTTCCAGCATATTTGAATGAACTTGTACAGATTTTTGGAGTTGTGGCTTAGAATTGTTGATGATTATGAGTTTTTGATCACTGTCTATTGATACTTGAGTTGCCGGGATCTCGAGATTGTGCCGTTATGCCGTCGAAATGTTTTTAGATTGAATTTGATTGAATCAAGTTGCTTTGAATTGAGTTGTGTATTGATATTGTGTCTTGCGATAATGTCATTCCAGATCGGTATCGACGGTGTCGAACTTGAAAACTCAACATCGAAATCGATAGAAGAACGAGCGAGGGTTCTTAGCTATTATACGTTGAAGAACGAAAGGTTATCGATCAAGAGTGAGCTTGATTTCATCTAACCGAACACCGAGAACAGAAAGGTATAAATCAATGTTAAACCGGGAGAGATAACTCGAGAAAGAGATAACTTGAGTTTCTCAAAACCATATACTTATTTGTTATCGTGTTGATATATTTGAATTCTTTGCATGTATATGCTTGTTCTATTGAGATTATAGAAAGGCATGGACTAGACAATAGATATAGTAAAAGAGTCTTTGGCAGAGGTGCCAAGTCACTGGACGTTTGGTTTATATCGATGCGCTTAGGAGAAGATCGACTCCTATTGTAAAGACTCGATATAGTGGACCGAAGTCCGGGAATAAGAACGTACCGCCACCTCGAATGGGAGAGTAGGTGGGAGACTTGTTACGTTCTTATTCAAACCGGGATCTCTAGACTAGATAAGAGTCGAGTCAAAAAGTAAGTGTTTAAGAGTTTGATATACCGATTCGTATCGCTTAATGTTTTTATAGATTACGGTGCATATTATGTTTTAAAATGTTATATGCTTTTGTATATGACTGCATGAAATGCATGTATACATTGTTTATACTGGGAAACATGTTTCTCACCGGAGTATCCGGCTGTTGTTGTGTTTGTATGTGTGCATGACAACAGGTGGGACAGGATCAGGGTCTAGAAGAGCTTAAACGAGTGAACATAAAGTGGTGATCCGGGCTTGATTGGAAGAAAAACTGGTTGTTTATCACTAGACATGTGATTGTGATTAATAAACACTAGTTGTATGACTTTAGTTGAACAAGTTTTATATTTTGGATCTTGTTGTAGATATTGCACTTGATCTTGTACTTTGAATAAATTAGAGTATATCATGTTGTAATCTTTTCAACACTTGTGTATGTTGTGCTGGCCTTTTAAAAAAAATTTCGACCTAGATTATGTAATTGATCTACTTAATCCCAATGATGATTGAAAAGAATGAGTTAGCGTCTGGGTCCCCACATGAACACTCTGCAAGTTGCTAAAATAACAAAATCCGCAGTCGAGAGAAGTGGCGACAATGTTAGTTGCAGAGCCAACAATCTTCTCTCTTCCCACGGTAAGCTCATATAAAATTTTTAAGAGGATTTTGAAATTCAATTTAACTATCATTTTAAAACACAATTTAAAAATCAATTTTCAAATGCCCTTCTTAGAACAGCTAACTCTAATACCAATTGAAGGATCGGTTCGACACCCTTGAAGATGCTTCAAACACAATATTCTCCATGAGCTTCAATAGCTCGTGTTCTAAGAATGTTTACACCGATGAATTAAATCGAGTTAGATTATAAATCAAGCGAAAAACACTCGAAGTAATCATTCGTTAAGAAAAAATGATATATAACTGAAAGTAATGGGAATCAGTTCTGGCACATATCATTTCAATTATGGTAAAAATTGAACTGACGGATGCTCTAACTGATCAAATCAGTTTGAAAACAATAGTTAAACAGTTAAATAACACAGGATATGTTTATGGATGTTCGGAGACTTCAACTGCTCCTACGTCACCCCTTCTACCTCCTCGGGTAGGATACACTAGAAGACTTTGATCTATACAATGATTTGTACAAACCCACTCGGCTTAGGACTTACTCTATTTCTTAAGTGAACTCCTAATCTAGACTGAAGGTAGAACCTTCGAGCCAACACTTGTTTAACGTCTGTGTGTGAAGACAATATACACAAGTTTATTGTCTTTGTACAAAACTCACTCAGCTATTCAATAAGCTCAACTCTGTGATATATGTGAGTGATTGTGTGTGCGTGTGTGAGAACTGAACAATGAATATCACACGAAGGTGTTCTCACACACTGAGGGAAATAGGGCTTCTATATTAAGCTGATAAGATTTTTAAGTGTGCCCTCTCTTCTTCACACACTCGTTCTATATTGTTGGTCTTCACTGATCTTCTATTTATAGATGAGAAACTGATCGTACAGTGAGACTCAATAATTGTATCCGTTGCAGCTTAAATGCATTCCTTAAGATTTGTGTCTCGACTTTTTCGACATTCATTCTGGAACTTTTTGTCTTTAAGTATTGCTGCAACGTCCATTATTGTACCTTGATCGTACAGTTACTTTTGTATCGTTGTGAGTAGCTGGAATCCACTTGGATAAGCTTGTCTTGATCTACAACTGATTGATTCCTAACAGATACTCCTAACTGGTCATCTGAATTGATCTTCAGTTGAGCTGGTGAAATTAGTTGACTCGTCAGCTGATTTGATTTCACCTCTTTCAGTTGAACTGGTCAGCTGGGCTCTTCATCTGTAACGTCCGAAAAATCAGTCCACGTAAACCGCATGCATGCAAAATTATTTTTAATTGCTTAATTGTTTTATTTAATTGCTTTTAAATGCTAGCATGATGTTTATTACATGATTAAATGCATGATTTCATGATTAAATGATAATATGACATGATTGCATGAAATTAAGGATTTTACCCGAATATTCGATAATAGGCAGGGAAAAAAAGACCGGGGACGACCAGGACAAGAATATGTACTTTTATAATGGCAAGACTTCCTAATATGATTTAAAAATGATTTAATTTTTCTAAAAATGTTGGAGTTCGAATGATTTTACGAATCGAGCTCGATTTTTCCCGAGAAACCGGTTTTGGGCAAACAAAGAATTTTAAAAGATCAAAAATATTATTTTATGGAAACTAATTTTATAAACTTTTATTATTTAATTAATTAAGTGTTATTGGGCCAAATTTAATTAATTTAAGTAGGCCCAATTACCCTGAAGCATGCAAGCCCAAAACCAAAGCCCATTAACATGTTAATTAATTATAAATAAGTAATTTAGGTATTCTAAACCTCATAAACTCTCCATCAGCAGCCGTGTACACCTCAAAGCACACACCACAATTTTGAAAACTTGGGAGAAAAGAAAAAGGCTTGTGTTCTTCGTCGTCCGGTCGTCCAACATCGCACCCTCGCCGAAGATCGTATATTTGAGCGTTATAAACGCAAAGGCACATTTTCCAAACCCTTTTAACATCATACAAATAATAATATGCTTGATTTAATTGGTTATGCATGAAAAATATGATGGTTGGATTATTTTTACGGTAGAGCGTATATTTTCAAAAACGCGACAATTTTACGTTTATTTAAAAATCGTTTTTGATTCCAACGGACACGTTGTCAATACATGATAAAATATGATAAATTATGGGCAAAACATGATAAATATTGAAGAGAATTTAGGCTGGAAACCGTAGGATTTATCAAGAAGGGCCGTGGGTTTTTGGTTGGCTTGTTCAAGGTTCATGGATTGTTTGTGTTGCATGGGCACTTGGGGCTCGACCAGGTGTGGAGGTTGGGTCCTAGGGGTCATGGTTAGGTCCTAGGTAGAGTCCTAGGAGGGCTAGGGCTCGTGGTTCATGCTGGGGAAGAGTCCACGAAAGCTAGGACTCTCCCCAAGCCTTTTCGCGTTCAGCTGGTGTAAAGGGAACTGGGGCTCGGTTTGGGGCTGGGCTAGGTGGTCCATCAGGGTCCTAGAATGATGGTCAGGGGCAGGGTCAGGGGCTGGAGTAGTGGGCTCGCTGCTGGTTGAACAAAACGTGAGGAAGCGCAGGCAGCAAAGGAACGCGCGCAGCTTGTGTCTTCTGATTTATGTGCTTCGCTGCTTCGGTCCAGGGCTTGGGCTGGTCTGGGTATGGTCTATACATGGTCCAAGGATGGTTAGGGTGTGCTGGGCTCGGTGATGGAAGAGCCCATGCTAGCTGGTCTTGGGAGAACTAACAGCTTGTGCGCAGGTTTTGGGGCAAGGTTCAGTAGGTTGTTGAGCGGGACAGGGCTGGTTCTTTGGGCTGGGCTTGGTCAAGAGGGTGTCTAGGTGGGTTGGCTAGGGTTTGGCTCGAGGTGGCTAAGGCGTGGCTCGAGTAAATTGGAAGATGGCTCGGTGGTTTCGATTAGGTGTCAATATTTCGAATTTAAGAACAAAAATTGAATCGATGGGTCCACAGGTGTGGCTCATGACTTGGAAGGGTAAAATAAATAATAAAAATGCTATGTTTAAAATTTGAGATCAAAATAATGAGTTTTGGATTTATCCGGGATTTTATCGTCGCACGAAACGCTAATTAAAGAATTAATTGAAAAGCCTAGTTTAATGCTTCCTAAAATTATGTAAAATTATATTTAAGCTTAAATAATTATTTAGAATAATCTCATATCATTAAAAGTGAGAAAAAGATAAATTTGAGAATTTTTACGTACATAGGCAAAACGGTCTTTTTACACTTAAGAAAATACGAAAATGCTTGGCAGCGTCCCGAAGGATCATAACGCATGTTAAATGATATTATATGATTTAAAATGATGATTTTGATGATAAAATGTATTTTTACGATTTATGGTAAAGCTGTGCACTTTATACTGTTTAAAATGCTATTTTTGGAAAGCTGTGCTATTTTATGATTTTAAATGAAATGAAAAATATTTTGAGGGATGTAAATTGACTGTGACAAAATATATGATTTATGATATATGATTTTGTGGGGATAACGTGAGGGAAAAAGGCCCCAGAGGGAACCCATTTACGGGAAAAGTCCCCCGAGAGAACCCATTTATGGGAAAAGACCCCAGAGGGAACCTATCTATGGGAAAAGGCCTCCGAAGGAACCTCGACGATCGTACTTCCACGGTGGAGCCTAGTGCACACCCCCATGGACCATGTGGAGCTGAAGACTGATCAGTCGGCCGAGGATAAAAGCTAGTCCCTTTCAAAGATCAAACTTCACCCAAAATGATATATGATTGGAAGTTTATGATAAAAATGATTTTTATGATATATGATTTATGATGAAGATTAAAGCTATTTTTAAAATGATTTATTTATGCTTAAAGTTATTTTAAAATGATTTTTCTATTTATGATTTAATTATGCTTAAATGATTTTTAAAAGATTTTAAAATGGTTTATTTATTTTCAAAAGCTATTTTAAATAAAAATATGATTTTTAAATGAATGTGAGTGTATATGTATTATTTGCTATCCATGTTTAGAACGTGCTGAGTCATTAGACTCACTAGGTTTGTATGATGCAGGATTTGATGATTTATGGGAGGCGCTGACGCTTGAGTGGATCGAGTGCATCAATACACACCCGAGGACTTTTATGTTTCCGCACTAGTTTTATAGATTTATTATTTAAGAATTTATGTTAATGATTTTATTAGAGATATTTTTATGCTTTATTGTTAGTTGATATTTTTAAATGTCAATTTAGGAATTTTGATTAGTCGATGACTAGGATTTTATTTTATGCACTTGAGATTTAAATTGTTAAATTATTATGATTCATGATTATGGTTGAATTATTTTATTTAGGTATTTAGAATTTATGATTTAAGATTAGAGAAAAAAAATCGAGGTCGTTTCATCATCAGTTGAGCACTTCATCAGCTGGTCGGGCTTTTGAAGGTCTTCTGCTGAACTACCTGTCAGCTAGACAATCAGTTGAACTGGTCTTTGATACTTCAGTTGGACTGATTCAGTTTGGGCAATCAATTAGAACTTTCAGTTTGCTTCTCAAAAGTTTCAGTTTTGGCTCGGTTAACTGATCATTTCGAAGCCTGATCAGTTACAGTTTCTTGCGCACTTTGATAAATCATTAGAAACAAAATAACAAGTTTTGTTAACATTAAAATCAAGATTGCGAACATGAAATGTTCCAACAATCTATCTTTGAGAAAATCGATGATCCTTACAGTTGATCAAATAAATCATCAATTCTAGGCAAGGGATACTTGTTCTTGATAGTGACTCTGTTCAGCTCTATATATTCAATGCAGAGTCTCGTACTTCCATCATTTTTATTCACAAATAATACCGGTGCGCCCCATGAATAACAACTCGGGTGAATAAAACCGTTGTCCAATAATTCTTGAATTTGATTCTTAACTCTTTCATTTCGACGGGTGCTAATCGATAGGGTGTCTTAGAAATTGGCTCAGTGCTCGGCATCAACTCAATAGAAAATTCCACCTCTTGGTTAGGTGGAATGCCAGAAACGTTCTCTGGAAAGACACTATGAAAGTCTCTGACAACCTCAACATCATCTAGCTTATGACTGACATGAACAAGTGCTGAAATAACACATGGTAGAATGACTTAGCAGTCACGTCTCATAAGCTTCATCGCACAGATGCAGGAGATAATGTGCTGCATTTTCTTGTTCCTTGCTACCTCAAAGACAAAGATTTCCCGCTGGACGGTCAAATAGATACTGACCTCTGCCGAAAATCTATTCGAACTTTGAACCAAATTCAAACTCGAACATAGAGGAAAGGAGCAAGGATGTAAAACTGATTCTTGATGTGATAATGCTGAGATTTTATACATGTAGGAAGGTTAAAAAGTTAAAAATGAAATATGATATTTAATAAAAATAATAATTATTCTAACAAGCTTTCGAAAAATCTTGATTATAAATATGTCATTTTTTAAGCGAAAGAGATTTCCATTTAACTAGAAAACTTATCCTGATAACGAGTACAGCACATTGAAAAAATGATAGAATCGAGTCGAATAGGTCAAAATGGGCTTTCAGGTGAAAGGAGTTTAACAAGCGTGCCACTGCCACACCATTGGCTCGAGGCCCAGCAGTTGACCGAAGCCCACGCAGTTCGTGAACAAATATTTTCCTTAACGTCTCGCTCATTTTTAAAATTCTACTGGACATTTTTTTAAAAAAAAATAAAAGCTTCGCAATTTCGAAATAACATTTAAAAATGATCTTAAGTATTTGACAATAAGAATAGCGCAGTTTTAAAATTTCCAAACTCTTCCAAAATTAAACGTAAACGAATAAAAATCTTAAAATCGTCAACGTATAAAAATGTTTATCTCCTTTCAATCTCANCTTCTTCAAAGTACATCTCATACTCTGGCCAGAGATTCCATGCACTATTATTACATTAGATCACATAGGATATCCACACCCGTAGGTGAGCGGTGAATCCCCGACTACAATGCACTGGCTCCTATATGTGTCGCAACTATACCCAACCTCGCCANATCAGCTCTATCGTATCAGCTCTATCGATTGATCCATCTATAAAAACCGTGGTACCCGGCGGCGGGGGACATCAGCGACAGCATTACCCGCCCACTGAGCCCGGGCCTCAGCTCATCATATCTCATGTCATCGTATACATACACATCGTCAGTCACAACCAATTCACATCCTTCAAAAATATCATCATTTTCATCACTTAATAAAAACATGCATATGCGTAACTTTTCCTTTAAACCAAGCATGCAACGTATTTATCATAATTGCGTAAAAATCGTGAAAATGATGCACGAACATTTAAAATATCATATATTTGTGCTCAGGGCGCTGTCAGGACCAAAATCTCACCCCGGGTGCAAAATGACCATTTTTGCCCTGGAACCCAAAAATTATCATTTCACTCCTGGACCTCTAAAATTGACCCGAAACTTACCAAATTCCTTAAAATATCCCAAAACATATTTACAAGCGTTCCTAAATGTAAACTCGAGCCCAATACCAAACTTAACCGATTCGTTTTAAAATTTGGACCGTGGTCCCAGTTTTAACCCGAATCGACTCGTAACTGGATCAAAAATTTCCCAATTCGGTCCATAAATTAGACAACTCATATTCAACCATTTACTAACTAAATTAGGCCCCTTTTTATTTCACTAAACATCGATCAACTCCTAAAATCCCCAAATGAATCTCATAACCGAACACGTCTTTTCCCCCAANCGCGATCCCGAGAGAACACGTCGGTCCTCCCTTCGCGCGCGGCGTTCCTTCCGCTGTCACCGTTGGTTCACCTTGTCGGAAACTACAAAATAAGGCCGTGGAAAGCTTGATTCAAACTTGAAAAGCACTGGTGGAGGCACTTTGAACCCTGCTAAGCATCTCTGGGGGGGTGCTGTTGCGCCCATGGTTTCAAGGTCAGAAGACTGAGAAAGAGAAATGAACCTTTAATTTAAAGCTGTAATCTGTCTTAGCATGAGTGCTGTTGTGAGGTACTGAATTTTGTGTGTGAATGTAATGGGAGAATAGATACCATGTGTACTGCCCTATACATTTTTGAATTGAAGAATATAGGTATATCTTATGTTTACTTCGGTGTCACTCACTTCTCTTTTTATTGTTAAACAGACCTTCGTGTCCTGAATGAGCATCCTCAGATTCAATCCTTTTCTGCATTCAATAGCATTTTCAACCACACTAGATTATTTGGAATTCAATGCTCCACGGTATGTTCTAGTATTTCTAGCTTTGAAGAGATTTTGTATGGATTTGTTCTGGTGTTTAATGCTGTGATATCTCAACCGACATAGCCATGCATTTTGCATTGAGACACATATGAGTTGTTTAGTGTTTTATGACTTCTATATTATTTATCTCAACCATGACATCACTTTGTCTTTCCTTTCAATTTGCAATGGTAAGAACTGTACTTTGTGAGATGATATTGATGAATAAATTAAGAATTTTAGAAAGAAGGTTTGTGCTTTGTGTTCATATTTATGA
Organism: Primulina huaijiensis; assembly: GCF_012295235.1. Taxonomy (NCBI): domain Eukaryota; kingdom Viridiplantae; phylum Streptophyta; class Magnoliopsida; order Lamiales; family Gesneriaceae; genus Primulina; species Primulina huaijiensis. The sequence goes on from NC_133307.1 coordinate 14,431,760, forward strand.
TGCTCAAGATCCTAAGGTAGCAAACTAAGCATCGAGGATGTCAGGATGAGTTTAATAGGTTTAGCTCTTATGTCTATTTTTAGTCCTCTGAAACTCGATTGTGGATCAATAATGAAAAGAGGTAAAAAGTGTCCGGGTATATTTATTATGTGACTACTGATCTACAATTTTTTAGTCCCAAAATTTATGTTCTGTTTCCTGCTTTGGTTGTATTGAATGATATCCACTTTATCAAAGTAGTCCCTTTCAACCTGAATTAACAAAACTGCTATTTTTAATCTTTCAGTGCATGGAATAGATTGTTGACTACTGAGAAATGAGATTTTTTTCTTTTGTTTTCTTTTTCAGAGATTCTAGATTGAAGGTGTAGGGTTATTGTGGAGCCCAAATAGATCCAACAACAGGTACGTCTGATTATTTCCTCAACTGGAGATATTAAATAAAATCAAACGATTTAATCCTTTTCCTTTGTGTTCTTCTATTCTCATTTATAATGAAACATGGGGAGGCACACGATATCTATAATAATATATTATTCAAATTTATTATTTATCTATCAAATATCACATATCCCACTGCAAGTTATTTCGTTTCTATCAACTTAATATAATCTATAATTTACCATTTATTATTACTAAATATTAAATTTTGTGATAATTATTAAAACAGTACTTTATATATTGAATTATATACGCGCAATGCAAAAGTTAATTAACTTAGTTTTCATTAAGAGTATGCAGTCCTCCAATAAATAAATAAATATATATTTTTGTGTGTGTGTGTAAAAATGATTTTTATTTGTTTAAAATATAATGATGTATGAATAAGTTTTTTTGTATTTAAGTTTTTTTATTTATTATGTGGTGTTCTCTTATAAAAATGTTTGGAATATTTTGGGAAAGAAAATTTGGGATAACATGTGACACCTAAGTAATTATATAATATAAATTAAATTATCATCGTGTATATATGTGCGTGTGTGTATTGATAAAATCTCATAATTATTTCATACAAATGAAAAAGGTTTGTTCACGAGATGGATAAGGAATGGATGCATCTGCCTTCTAGGCTTGTACCCGAGTATGAAGAAGGGGTAAAAAAATTTATAGCACAAGCTAGGAACTATGCAAAAACACGTGAAGTAATCTTATGTCCTTGCAAGCGTTGTAAAAATAAGAAATATATGAAATTTGACCAAGTGTACGATCACTTAATTATTAAGGGGTTCGATCCTTCTTACACTATTTGGGTCTTCCATGGTGAAACTTATAACTCACAATCTCAAGCTGAAGGTAGTTCAGGAGAAGTTCAGAAAGAGAATGAAAGTAGAGAGGCATATCACTTATATAAAGATGTTTTTCTGCCAGAAGAAGAGGTTGGACACACTATGTCTGAGGCAAAAGATTATGAGTTTGCTGATTTATTAAAAGATGCGGAAACTCCTCTCTTCCCTGGTTGTACATCTTACACAAAGTTGTCAGCAGTCGTCACACTATACAATTACAAGTCTACTAATGGTCACACAGACAATAGTTTCAATGAGCTCCTTAAGATCTTAGGTGACATGCTTCCAGAAAACAACACACTTCCAGAAACTGTTTACACGATGAGAAAGTTGTTGAAACCATTTGATTTAGGATATGGGAAGATTCATGCTTGCCCAAATGATTGTTGTCTATTTAGAAAGGAGCTTCAAGATCTGGACTCGTGTCCAAAATGTGGATCCTCAAGATGGAAGATAGACAAAGTCACCACCAAAGTTTGTAAAGGAGTTCCTGAAAAGGTCCTACGGTATTTTCCAGTGATACCAAGACTGAAAAGGATGTTTACATCAAAACAAAAGGCTGAAGAGTTGATTTGGCATTCCAAACACAAAAGTCAAGATCATATGATGCGTTATCCAATTGATTCAGTAGCTTGGGATACGATAGATCATAAGTGGCCTGATTTTGCATCAGATCCTAGAAATCTCCGCCTTGGTCTTGCAACAGATGGATTCAACCCTTTTGGTGACCTTAGTTCCAGATATAGTTGTTGGCCAGTTATTTTGGTCAATTATAACCTTCCTCCATTGTTGTGCATGACAAAGGAAAATCTTATGTTGACATTACTGATTCCAGGTCCGAAGCAACCGGGAAATGATATAGATGTATACTTGGAACCCCTTGTGGAGGATTTGAAGGAGTTGTGGGACACCGGTGTGGAGGCGTATGATGCATTTAGCAAGTCAATGTTCAATCTGAAAGCTATTTTGATGTGGACAATCAATGATTTTCCAGCTTATTGAAACCTATCTGGATGTGTCACAAAAGGGAAACTCGGTTGCCCAATATGTGGTGAAGACATATGTTCTATGTGGCTTAAGTATAGTAGAAAGTTTGCATACATAGGCCAGAGTAGATTGCTTGCACGTAATCAACCATTTCGTCAGAAAAAGAAGTGGTTTAATGGGAAAAAAGAGAGTAAAGGGAAACCTAGACCTTTGAATGGGTTAGAAATTGCCGATGCATTGAAAGATATTGAAAATGACTGGGGTAAAAAGCAAAAGGGTGAGACTATCAACACTTTGAGGAGAAAGAGGAAGAAGCAGGATAGTTCAAAAGAGGTACAAAAGCCAGTTCAAAGGTGGAAGAAAAAGTCAATTTTTTTCGATTTGCCATATTGGAGTGTAAGTTATTTTGTACTCTATTCATTAGATTTTGCAAATTTTTTATTTTGTGTTCCTAAAATGTTAGAAAAACTCTGAACTAACACTATGAAGCTTGTTGATGGTTACCTTTAGGTCCTCTTGCTACGTCATAACTTAGATGTGATGCATGTTGAAAAGAATGTCTGCGAGAATATCATAGGCACATTGTTAAACCTGAAGACAAAATCCAAAGATGGTGTGAATGCTCGAAAAGATTTGGTACACTTAAAAATTAGACAAGAATTACATCCTCAAGAAAAAGGAGAAAATAAATATCATTTGCCTGCTGCCCCGTACACACTGTCTAAAAAAGAAATGGATGTATTTTGCTCTAGGTTGAAGAAAATAAAGTTACCCGATGGATATAGCTCAAATATTGGTAACTGTGTTTCTGTAGAAGAGCGTAAGCTTATTGGGCTGAAATCTCATGATTGTCATGTTCTGATGCAACAATTACTATCAGTAGCATTGAGAAATCTTCTACCGAAAGGTCCACGCAATGCTATATTTTTGTTGGGTGCATTTTACAATGAATTATGTCAAAGAGTATTAGACAGGAACCGTTTAGAACAACTCGAGGAGAATACTGCTGAAATTCTATGCATGTTGGAAAGGTATTTTCCACCCGCTTTCTTTACCATCTCGGTTCACTTGACAATTCATTTAGCAAGCGAGGCTCGCTTGTGTGGGCCAGTCCAATTCCGTTGGATGTATCCATTTGAAAGGTATAAAATAATCATTAATCTTTTTGACAAATTTTATATTATAAAAAGATTTAGATTTTGCTATCAACACTTCTTTCATGTGAATTTTGCTTTGTGATTTAGATTTATGAAAATACTAAAAGGGTATGTGAAGAACCGGGCAAGACCAGAAGGTTGCATAGCCGAGTGTTACCTCGTAGAAGAACGAATGGCATTTTGTAGTGCTTATATAAAAAATGCTTCTAGTATTGGTGTTCGTTCTAATAGGAACGATGATTTGGAATATGGATTATCAGAAGGTCGTCCAATTTGTAAAGGGAAAGAAAAGATTTTAGAGGATCACGTGTTACAAGCTGCACATCGATATGTGTTGTTCAATACTGCAGAAGTTGAACCTTACTTACAGTGAGTATAATTAGTTTCATATTGTTAGTCTTGATCTATTACATATCTTGTGTATTCTAACATCTCCATTCAAGTATTTTAATTAGGATGCACATTGACGAGCTTAAACAAACAGATCATCGTTGATGATGCAATTAGCCTTTTGTTTGGCAAGGAAGCTCGGGGTAGAGTGCGCGGAATGGGCTTCGGAGTTACACCATCGAAAGTTGGAGCTTCTGTGAAACAAAATGGAACTGTTCAACAACTTCAAACTATGGTACAAAGCCTTCAACAACAAATGCAACAAAATCAGCTAGAAATACAAGAAATGAGGTCCATGTTTTTACAAAGTATGAATAAGCAAAATCAGCAAGAACAGGTTAGTAAAAACAACATATAAAAAATATGCTTGGTATATATACACACTTAAATGCTGTTGAATTATCATGATTACATCGCTTGACACGATTTTATTGTAAAATTAGGTTGCTAGTGGTGGTGTTGGTAGTGGTATCGGGAATGAAGTTGGTAGCAATGGTGATATCGATATTGGTGCCAAGAAAAATGGTGATTTTGATCATGTTTCTCAGGTAATTATCTTTAAATTATGTAATTTTAAACCGCAAAATTGTTACAAAAATAAACACGGTTGAATCAATAACTTTTCATTGTTTATTTACAGTCAAATTTGAGGAATGTGAGTCTTGGAGATATTCGTGCTAATACTAAATGTAAGCTGCTTCATTGGTGTGCTGATGAATTAGTTGTGGCAGAAGGTCGAATTGCATCCACAGATCCAAACACAAAAGTGCATCACGTTGTTCTTGGTAGATCTTGTTGGAAAGTTTGGGTTGATAAGGTTTTGGTGGAGAAGGTGGACCTAATTCGACCAAATGATGAAATGCAGTTTCTCCAGGACGCGATAGGAAGCACAGTCGCATGGTTATCTAAATTTATAGTACTGTGCGATTGATACATATTCTACTGATTTGTGTGTATTGAAAGTTTAATCATTGTTATATATGTACCAGCTAGACGTTGTTACAGATTTCTTATCTTGCTTTGGATTTTCAGACTTTCTGTTTTCATATACTGAAAAACAATGACTTTTATCAATTTTGTGTTGATTAAACTTAAATTTACACTAAATTTTTTGTAAAATTTTGGTTTATTGTTTGTGTCCATTCGATTGATTTTTTTTAACGAATTTGATTTTATCGGCTTGCAAATGAACGATATAGAATTTGTTTGCATACTGCGGATATGAATATTAACAGCACAGCTGCAGATAATATTATCCGCGGCGTGCGTGCATGCGCACGCCGTTGATAATCTTGATAATAGTATCCGCGGCGTGCATGGGCACGCCGTTGATAATAGTATCCGCGGCGCACCTACGCACGCCGTTAATAATGTTATCTGTTAAGCACGCCGTTGATAATATTAACCGCAGCGCGCATACGCACGCCGTTGATAATCTTGCAGTTTCAACAGCTTACAATTGTGCAGCGTGCAATGCGCGCCGCGGAAAGTGAATTTGCGCGCTGCGAAAAGTCATTTTTGTTGTAGTATATGTTTGAAATCATGGGTATCCAGATAAAGAAATAACAAACCATGAAATAATGAATTATATTAAAATAAAGATTGTTCTTTACAACTGAGTCAATAAAATCCCTAGTCAACAGTTGACTTGCAAGGCATCTACTCTAACAATATAATCGTGTTCTAACTATCGATTTTAATTCTTTTTGTCAAAATCAGGTGATTACTAGTGTCATTGTTAATTAAGTTTGTATAATTATATTATATGTTCATGCCACAAAAAGATTTATTAACCATGAGATTATAAAAATTTAACAATGGTCTTGACCATTTTATTATATAATTTTGATTAAAATGAATAGATTTGTCCGTCGAAATATAATTATATGACTATAATTGATATAATAAAATTTATATGACTAAATATATCATACTTTTATAGGATTGGAATTTCATAGGTGGTATGTAGTAAGGATCCTACAAAAATTGATATGTTTCTTGTAAATAATAAAGGAAGAATATAATGTGAGATATTTAGTAAATTATATAAATAATGTGACTGAAGCCATATATCACAACAAGTCAAAAATTCATATCAAATTATCAAAAAATAAGAAAATATAATAAATGTATACCAGAACCAATTGATTGATCTAGCGTTGGAGTTATGGATCTTCCAACGCAACAGAGAATCGATCATTTTATTTTTGCCTTAGATGAGAGAATGAGATATATCTAAAATATGTGTATTGTATATATTTTGTGTTATTCTGTATATCTTGGGACCATGACCATATGTATAACTTAAGCAGTTTTCGGCCCATCACAGAAGAATTAATTGGGTTAGTTTTTACGTATAAGATTGAACATATCAATTTATTTAATACTTTGGAAACTTGTAATTAATTATATCATCTTATTGTATTCTTTATTAGATAACGGGTCCATATGCAATTAATTGTGTAAGCTTACAAAATTGTTCCAACAATCTCTCACTTGAACTACATAAGTTATCCGGATATTGTACATGCAAAATCTAGATTTAAATATTGCTATTTAAACCCAAATATTACTTAACAATTGATCTATCAATTATATCAATATTGAACCAAAGAGGTTATCGCTACATTTAAAAATCACTAGACCCATTAGTGATGACAATAATAGCTTAACCAATAATATAGATCAAGTATAGATCTGTAGCATGAAAAAATAAATGTGATCCGATAATAAAACACATATTTCCAACTGGTCCTCCTAATGACTCAAAGAATCCAACAAATTTTCAATCAAATGCTAAACCACAATGAAGTCATGACTTTATTTCAATAAATAAATTTAGTCTGTACAGAAACTTAATCATGTTAAATTTTAAAAATAATTTAATTTTAAAATTTTTTTCAAAAATAATGTAAAAAAATAACATTTTCAAAACTACTGTAATCCGCGAGCAGCGTCCGCGCTTCGTAAGCACGGACGCTGGTCCACGTAATCGACGGAATATTTTAGTGACGGAATATATATAAAAACCGTCGCTCATTAGCGACGGTTTCTTAAACTTTCGGTAAAATTGAATCAGCGACGGATTATAAACCGTCGTTCATTTTAGAACCGTCGCTTTAAGGAATCAGCGACGGTTCATAAACCGTCGCTGATTATGACAAAATTCACACACCACGCATAATTGTATCAACAGCGTGCACATGTACGTCGCGGATGTTTTTGAACATTCAACGGCTTGCAACTTTGCAGCGTGCAATATACGCTGCAAAAAATCATTTTTGTTGTAGTGAAGACAGAGAAAAAAAGAGAGAAAAAGTTCATCAAAAAATAAGTTTTTTCAGGAACTTTTTCTCTCTTTTTTTCTCTATCTTCACTACAACAAAAATGGCTTTTTGCAGCGTATATTGCACGCTACAAAGTTGCAAGCCGTTGAAAGTTCAAAATTATCCGCGGCGTACATGTGCACGCTGTTGATACAATTATGCGTGGCGTGTGAAGGGGCATGTATTTTGGCATTTAGCGACGGTTCAAAAACCGTCGCTGATTCCTTACATCGAAGGTTTTGAACCGTCGCTAAAATTAGCGACGGTTTATAATCCGTCGTTGATTCAATTTTACCGACGGTTTAAGAAACCGTCGCTAATTAGCGACGGTTTTTATATATATTCCATCGCTAAAATATTCCGTCGATTACGTGGACCAGCGTCCGTGCTTACGAAGCGCGGACACTGCTCCACGTGAGCAGCGTCCGCGCTCCGTAAGCGCGGATTACAGTAGTTTTGAAAATGTTTTTTTTTACATTATTTTTGAAATTTTTTTTAAAATTAAATTATTTTTAAAAAAAAACCTTTTAAATGATTCAATGCTCAGACCGGGTAAAAATTCTCATTGTATATGCATATCATATATGGACAACATTTTATGTTTGTCACATGCTCATAATACATCTTGGGCGGCCAACCCATGACAAACGCATCCATAATTATAGAGTATGTAATAACATACTCAATCGACAAGATTCAGCTGCTCTTTTAAATATAACTTACCGGCTTTATTATCACAATTGATTCCCAATGGTTTTTTTAGACCAATTATCATTCTCGATGATAAATCTTCGTAGCTTTATTTGTTGTCCAAATATCCAACGATTTCCAAATTTTAGATATCCAATATGTGAGCTTAAAATCCTTTTTTATGTTGGTCCATTAGTGTTTTTGCAAAAGAAACTTGCAATCACTTTGTGTTGGTCCTTATGTTGTGAAGCCGTAGAGCTTCCAGTGTTCATGTCCTCATTGATCTATTTCATCTTCTTCTTGATGAAATTACCATAACAATTAGATGTCAAGTGAGCACTTTCAGTCACATCTTATTTCAATATCTCCTCCTCCTGAACGCAATGTGCAATAAGCTCATTTAAAGTCCAATTTTTTTTCTGGGTATTATAACTTATTTTGAATTGATTGAATTGTGTATGTAGATAGATCAAAACTAAATGCACGAGTATGTCTTCCAACAACTCCAACTTGAATGTTTTTAGTCGAGTCACGAGATTTGACTTTCTATTATGTACTCACTTATGATCTCTTTCTCTTTGTACCATATTGAGACAAGTTTAGTCAAAATAGTACTTGTCTTGAGCTTTCAATTTGCAGTGAAATGATCTATTATTTGAGTAAAAGAACTTTTTTTCATCTTTTTCTTCATGAATTGCACCCCTTAGAATATCTGGATGGAGTATTTCATAATCATCAAACTCATGTGATTTCATCGTTCTCACTTTTCCAAAAAACTCTTTTGATCACTGGTGCTAGAACTAGTCAAAGGTACGATCGATGCTATCTTTCCTTAGCACATAGTCCAAATCCATGTAACCGAACACATCATAACATGCTCTTGCCATTTCTTAAAGTTTGAACTTTTAAGTACTGTAATGTATTTAGATTGACAGATGTTATAACAAAATATAATAAAAAGTCACAATAAATTTTAACCAATGCATATATTTAAATTATAAAAATCACAAAATATTGCATGCAAGTGGTGGGCTCATAAAATATACCTAATATAATATCGATATTTAGTATTTGAACAAAAATAACAATTTGTAAGTGGTACACTTAAATAACATGGTTATTAAATATTGATAATAAATTCGGTTAACAATACGCCATTCTTTGGACCGAAAATTTAATGCATTAGATAAATAAAAAATCATCACACAATTAATACCACATATCGTGTAAAAATTTGGCCAAAAATAATTTTTATTTGTACCGATCATTTTCACATAAATTTAACACAATTTAAAACCATCAAATTTTGTGTCTACAATTTAGCCAAAAAATAACTTTCTTTTGGATCAATTAATCTGGCCCAAAAAATTTTTTCGTATAGATATAACACGCTTTAAAAAAAATATATTGCACCTAAAATCTTGCATGAAAATAATCTTCTTTTGGCCGATTTTTTCCGTATAAATTTATATGCACTTAAAACCAACTATTATATTTTCAATTTATCCAAAAAATAGTCTTCCTTTTGACAAACTATTTTTCGCACAAATTGAAACACAATTTATTTTGAAATTTAACGAAATTTCAACATACTCAAAAATCACTTTAATAGAATATAAATTAATTTAACCAAATCTGATATATAAGATATTAATATAAATCAATTTTTCTTGTGAAAAATTAATTTACTTTAATT
>NC_133307.1:14442460-14443305 GCF_012295235.1 Primulina huaijiensis
TGAAATTAAAAAAAAAAAAAAAAACAAAGGTATTTTTGTTCACAAAGGTATTTTTTTGAATTTTTACATCATGGCACTTCAAAGGATCGCAACCTTTCCTAGTTCTTAATGTATCATATTTTTGTATTAAAAATTTATCGAGTGCATAAATAAGTATTTATCGTTTTACCAAAAGTTATAATTGATGGTAATGATACAAGTTCAATATTTTAAATCGTACAAAAACTCAAGTTTCATTTTTTGTTCGTTCTCTCATAAAAGATAATTATTAAACCCCTACAATCTATATCTCAATAGTTGCACTTTTTTTAACGAACAAGTGATATAGGTCACCACTTCTTTCACTTAGAAATGAATCCATTAAAAGACTTTAGTTTGCAAATTTTGTAACAACTCACATAAACTAGGACTTATCGCTACCTAAATCGAAACTCTCGGTGATCACGCAAAAACTTCTAGATGTTTAAGAAATCTCAATTTATCATAAACAAATACTGTAATGCCCAAGAATTGTAGGTTGATAAGATGAGATTATGAAGTTTGCATAAAAGGACACCGCCCCCGCGCCCCAGTTTCTACCGCACCCGCGGTGTAAGGGCAGAAAGTAGAGTTTTGAATACAAGATAGACCGCACCCGCGGAATGAAGTATACCGCACCTGCGGTTGAGTGGCAGTAGGGTCAGCGCACCCGCGGTACATGACGGAGCGCACCCGCGGTCGTCGAGTCTAGAATTTTGGATGGAATGCCGTAGCTTGAGCGCACCCGCGTTGTTGAGGTAGCGCACCCGCGGTGCTCTGTGCGAGGAATCCACCTTTGCTTCTCAAGTTGACACATGGCATGATAT
>NC_133307.1:14446951-14449375 GCF_012295235.1 Primulina huaijiensis
AGCGACGATGGCTTGATCTGCTGAAAGACTTTGATTGCGAGATCAAGTATTATCCAGGGAAGTCGAATGCAGCAGCGGATGCTTTGAGTCGAAAGGTATGTTCCCTATCCTTATCGACGATAGGTGTTTCGAATTTAGTTGAAGATTGCTGTTTGTCTGGATTAGAATTTGATACAGATAGTAGACCGTTGCGACTTGCTTCTATTCAGTGTGAACCAGATTTGGTTGTTCGCGTCAAAGAGGCACAAAGAACCGATCAAAGTATTCAGAAGTCGATTAATATGGTCCGATCAGGGCATTTGTCCGAGTATCAGGTACTTGATCATTTTCTGTATGTGAATAACCGTCTTGTAGTGCCAGATACTTCAGATTTGAAACAGCAGATATTGTCAGAAGCACACTGTAGTCGGTTCATTATTCATCCTGGTGGCAGGAAAATGTACAATGACTTTAAGACACAATTCTGGTGGAAACAGATGAAGACAGATATTGCAGACTTTGTGTCTAAGTGCTTGAATTGCCAACAGGTGAAGGCTGAAAGAAAGAAGCCCGGAGAGTTACTTCAGAGTTTAGCTATTCCTGAGTGGAAATGAGATCACATTTCCATGGGTTTCGTCACGATGTTACCACGATCATCCCGAGGCTGCGATGCGATTTGGGTTGTGATAGATAGATTGACCAAATCCGCATGCTTCATTCCGTACAAGATGACGTACAGATATGATCAGATGGCAGATATATATGTCAGAGAGGTTGTCAGATTACATAGTGTGCCGAAGTCGATCGTATCAGATCGTGATCCACGATTCACTTCACACTTTTGGCACAGTCTACAGCAGGCTCTAGGTACGACTTTACACTTGAGTACTGCTTACCATCCCCAGACAGACGGACAGTCAGAGCGGACTATCCAGACTTTAGAAGATATGTTGAGAGCTGTAGTACTAGATTTTGGTACTAGTTGGCAAGATTCACTAGCTCTTTGTGAATTCTCGTACAACAACAGCTATCAAACGAGCATCGAGATGGCACCGTTTGAGGCATTATACGGAAAGAAGTGCAGATCTCCACTATATTGGGATAACATCTCCGAGGTACCAGACTTAGGGCCAGATATGATTCGTGAAATGACAGATAAAGTAAAGATAATTCAGAAGCGAATGAAGACGGCACAAGATAGACAGGCGAAGTACGCGAACATCAGACGTAGACCGTTGGTGTTTGAGCAGGGAGACAGAGTATTCTTAAAGATTTCTCCTTTCAGAGGCGTGGTCAGATTTGGCAAGCGTGGGAAGTTGTCTCCTCGATACGTCGGTCCGTACGAGATTCTTGAAAAGATTGGCGATCGTGCGTATAGACTTGCTCTTCTTCCTTCTCTATCAGGGATACATGACGTCTTTCATGTATCGATGTTGCGTAGATATATGCCAGATAGTTCTCATGTCATTCAGCCTGAAGAAGCCGAGCTAGATCAAACTTTGAGCTACGTTGAGCAGCCGATTCAGATTCTTGATCGAAAAGAGAAACAGCGCAGAACAAAGACTATTCCATTAGTGAAAGTTCAGTGGAGTCGTCATGGTACTGAAGAAGCGACTTGGGAGACAGAATCAGAGATGAGACAGAGATGTCCCGAGTTATTTTCATGATGTGAGTTTTATTCAGCTTTTGACTATATTGCTTCGTTTACATGCTTTGATTGATTGCTTGCGAGTTCGAGGACGAACTCATATCTAAGAGGGGGAGAAATGTAATGCCCAAGAATTGTAGGTTGATAATATGAGATTATGAAGTTTGCATAAAAGGACACCGCCCCCGCGCCCCAGTTTCTACCGCACCCGCGGTGTAAGGGCAGAAAGTAGAGTTTTGAATACAAGATAGACCGCACCCACGGAATGAAGTATACCGCACCTGCGGTTGAGTGGCAGTAGGGTCAGCGCACCCACGGTACCTGACGGAGCGCACCCGCGGTCGTCGAGTCTAGAATTTTGGATGGAATGCCGTAGCTTGAGCGCACCCGCGGTGTTGAGGTAGCGCACCCGCGGTGCTCTATGCGAGAAATCCACCTTTGCTTCTCAAGTTGACACATGGCATGATATATATATATATATATATCTTCAATCATTCATTCTTCATTCAGACTTGCAGAGGAAAGGAACCGAGGCTTCAAGAAATTCCCAAGTGCTTGCTATTAGATTGTTGATTGTGAAGAATCCAACCATCCGATTTTCGATCCGAATTTAGATTCTTGTTCCTCTCCTTAAGAGCTATCAAAGGATGTAAGTTTCTTTACATTTCAGCATGTTTGGGAGTTTACATGTTGGGGAAATTCTGATATGCTTGTAATTATGGGTTCTCGAGATTATTGACATCGTAGAAACGTAAACGAATCGAGAAAGTGATACCATATGTGATTGTTATGAGTTT
>NC_133307.1:14449612-14481249 GCF_012295235.1 Primulina huaijiensis
TACCGTCACCCCGATTGGGAGGGTAGGTGGCAGACTGTGACGTCTTATTCACACCGGGATCCCTAGAGTTAGAGTCGAGTCGAGTCAAGATATGATTTCGATTTCATTTGCATGCTGATATTGATTTGGTTTCATAGACTATGGAACCTATTGCCATTGATTCTATTCTTGATAGCATGCTTCATGATTTATATTGTGTATATGCATGTGTACCATGTTTTATACTGGGATTTGTTCTCACCGGAGTATCCGGCTGTTGTTGTGTCTGTATGTGTGCATAACAACAGGTGGGGCAGGATCAGGGTCGAGACGAGGATGATTGAGAGGTGATAGCGTGGTGATCACGGGCGTAGCAGAAGAAACTAGTTGTTGTATTAGACATGTATTAATACTTTTAAACACTAGTTTGATTGTATGAACGAAACGAGACATGTATTTGCTTTTAATGAAATGAAATAAATTTTATGTATGTGTGTTATGTTAAAAGCAAATTTTTGACCCACATTTTCTAGCAAAGATCCATTTAATCCCAATTATAATCGAGTTAGAGCCCGGGTCCCCACAAATACGAACACTAACGGTTAGCTTTGACGACTTGAGTTGTTAGGGTAGCACAAAATGATCCTTAGAGGATTTGATGTAGTATGAAAAGTGAGTGCTAAGTTGAGCAACTTGATATAAGATATCTTGAGAGTACTAAAAAATCTTGGAATTGTTGGATCTCGTTTTCTCGTGTCTAAAACGCAGCGAAAGTTTTAAAAATTTTAGATCTTGACATTCAAGATGTATTTAGACACTCGTATGATTTTATAAATAAACATTCATAGGGTGTTAGAATTTATACATTTGGTGAAAGATTCACAAAGCTCCAACTATTCCGGGGTTAGAAGAGATAGCTCTTGATGAATTCCTTACGAACTTTGATCAGAAACTCCTTTCTTTATTCTTCGAATTAGATTCACGACTAGAAGATTTATTCCACTTCTAAATTGCACTAGAACTTTAGAAGATGTTTTTCGTTGGATATTAAAATGAAGGCGACACAAAAACTCCTAAAATCCTAGAAGTGGTGACCGAAATTTTGAGGGAGAGGAGTTGTGATTTTCGAAAATCACAAAGGAGGTGGAGGCTAGGGTTTTTCGAAAAATTGTGAATGAATTATCTTTAACCTTAAGCCTAATACACATATATATAAGCTTAAGGCCCATTAATTAAATTAAATACGTAATGGGCTTAATCAATTAATTATTTTAGTCCAACTAGTTTAATTAATCTTTTAAAGTCCAATTAAGAACCTTAATAATATGTGTGTTGGTCTTGTATTCCTACAAGTCCATTATACATATATCCATTACATTTAATTTAGATCCCTTATAAATTCAACATTTGAATTTAATATTTAAATTATAAATTCAACTCCTTGAATTTATTATCTCCAAAATTTAATATTTAATAAACTCAACTTTTGATTTTAATAAATTAAATCCTCAAATTTTATAAATTCAACACTTTGAATTTATTATCTCCAAATTTCATAAATTCAACTTCTTGAATTTACTATCTCATAAATTCATCTCTTTGAATTTATTTTCTCAAAATTTAATTAACATAAATTCAACTCCTTGAATTTACTATATCATAATATAAATTCAACCCCTTGAATTTATTCTCTCAACGGGAACAAATGATCCAGTGCTTATGTGACCCTCAATGGTTCAGGGATACAGCTAGCCGTGAGTTCACAACTCTTTGTGAGTCAGGACATAATCCTTTATTCGGGCTTTGCCCCATTTTATGTATCACCAATTGATCATTAGAATGTCAGAAATCATATTTCTGATTAAACCATCGAATCATGATAAGAGCGTCTAGTAGCATCGCCCCATGATTCCCTAGTTATCACTGATAGTGCCTGCAAGAACCAGTCGATTATGATTAACGTACATATGGTCCTTTCATCTCATATATCCCGATCGAATCTGCAAGCATTGGTTAATCGAGGGTTGCATATTAATTCGATAACTATGTGACACATATGAATAGTGGCATCACATGTATTATTGGAGAACTCCTTCTCCAACGTACATCTCATACTCTGGCCAGAGATTCCATGCACTATTATTTCATCAGATCACATAGGATATCCACACCCGTAAATGAGCGGTGAATTCTCAACTACAATGCACTGGCTCCGACATGTGTTGCAACTGTACCCAATCTCACCACCCGATGACTCTCATGGAGCCGGTAAACGAGTCAAAGCACACCCTAGCATATAGAGCCTCAGTGTTGTTCCGCGTCGTAAGGACTAATGGTGTACAATCATAACCACGGACTTATCCTCTTGATGAATGATAACTTGAAAAGTCTGAAGGAGGGTTGTTCGGTATAATCATCATATGACTACCCATTAACATGTTTGGACATCTCTATGTCCTTACCAAGAAATGCGGTACACAACATCACATATGCTAATCTCTAGCTCAAGCGACCTTTATCCATGTTTTAGGCGACTGAATCAACTAAGAACGAATTGAGATTATACAGTGCTTACAAATGAGTTTCAACATCGAATTACGATTCATTTGAATTAAAGTATACTCAAGGTCTTTATCTATGTTATTCACATGAGTATACAGATAAATAAATAACAAACCATGAAATAATGAATTATATTAAAATAAAGATTGTTTATTACAACTGAATCAATAAAATCCCTAGCCAACAGTTGGCTTGTAGGGCATCTACTCTAACAAACTCCCACTTGCCCTAGAGCCAACTACCCATAAACTTTAATCCCATTGCTTCGCGGTGCATCTCAAACAATGGTCCTGGCAAAGACTTTGTAAGTGGATGAGCAACATTATCTGCAGAGGGGACTCTTTCGAATGATATATCTCCTCTTTCCACAATCTCCCGGATTATGTGGAATTTCCTCAGTACATGTTTGGATCGTTGATGAGACCTTGGTTCATTTGCTTACGCAACGACATCAGTGTTGTCGAAGTGCACCGGGACTAGATCAACTCCATTTGGAATAACGCCCAACTCTTGGACAAAATTCCTCATCCAAACTGCCTCTTTGGCTGCAGCAGATGCAGCAATGTATTCAGCTTCAGTAGTGGAATCCGCAACAGTGTCTTGCTTGGAATTTTCCCAAGAGACAGCCGCACCATTTAGCATGAATACAAAAACAGAGGTCGATTTCAAATCATCTACGTCACATTGGAAGCTAGAATCAATGTAGCCTTCCAATTTCAATTCTCCACTCCCATAGACCATGAACAAGTTTTTAGTCTTTCTGAAGTACTTAAGAATATCTTTCACGGCCTTCCAATGCATTGGACCAGGGTTCGCCTGATATCTTCTTGTAACACTCAGAGCGTAAGTAACAACAGGACGTGTTGATATCATACCATACATGATACTGCCAATGGCTGATGCATATGGAATATATGATCATAACTCACTCGTTTCTTGTCTAAAAATTACGAATTTACTGTCAAATCGAATGTAGCAAAAAGTTCTATGTTTTATATGTTGAAAGTTTTCCAGAAAATCGACAAAAAATTCCCAGTATTCGAAAATACAGCAGACTCGATTTTTGAGATCCAATATTTTGATCCAAAATCGTTTCAAACATTTTTTTTTCTTATTTTTGCATAACATACACATGTTTTTCATCCAATATACATCAAAATAATTACTATGACAACATCGATGTAAAAACGAAAGAATATACAAACCTTTTATCTTTAAAACTCACGATACAGCGAATAACGAAGTGACCCGGTGCGGGAAGCGAATCGGGCGACTTGAGGCAAGATTTTTCTGCTAAAATCAACGTCTGGTTACTAAAATTTTGAAAGAGAAAGGTGGAGATGGGGCTGCTAAAGAAAGAGCCTAAGAACCCCCCAAATTCTCTCTCAAAAAAAAAAAAGAAATGAAAGGGTGCAAGAGATATGTGTGTCATAGGCCAAGTGTGTGTGTATATATAGTGCATGTGTGTGTGAGTGTAACGTGTGTGCGTGTTAATGGTTGGTGTGTTAGTAGGTTAGTGGGGTATTAAAGGTTTAATTAATAATTAACTTGTTAATTAAGAATACTAACCAACTATTAACTTTACTAAAAATCTCATAATTTAGAATAAAATACTCAAGTGATAACTTTGAAACTTTAAAATCTTAAAAATGACCTAATAATTAAATTAGGCTTTAAAATAATTAAAACTTCATAAATCATTTAAAATACTAATTTTATTTACTTGAAATAAAATACCACATTTTTCGTAAGTTGTCTAAATCGTCGCCAGTCTCTTTTCCCGATCCCGTATCTAATATTCGTCTGAAACACGAAACTTAAGAAAATATTTTAACGTGCATCAATAAACATAAATAATTTAAAATAATGCAAATCGTAAGTCATGCACCGTTAAAAATCATTTTAAACTTAAATAAATAATTTAACAATTTAAATAATTGCATGAGTTTTACGTGTACTGATTTTGGGCTCTACAATTCTTCCCCCACTTAAATAAATTTTGTCCTCGAAATTAAATCTTACCAAACAACTCCGGGTAGCGGCTTATCATGTCTGCTTCGGCCTCCCAAGTGGCTCCTCCACTGATTGATTCAGCCCCCGGCCTTTGACCATCTTGGTCACCTTGTTCCGAAGTCTCCGCTCCTGTCTGTCTAGGATTTGGATAGGTCTTTCCTCATACGACAGATCTGGAGCCAACTACAACGGCTCAAAACTCAAGACATGCGAAGGATTTGTTATATACTTCCTCAGCATAGAGACGTGGAACACATTGTTTACTTCAGCTAGATTCGGCTGTAGAGCTACACGATAAGCAAGTATCCCAACTCTGTCAAGAATTTCGAACGGTCCAATAAATCTCGGACTCAACTTGCCTCTCTTCCCAAACCTCATAACACCCTTCATAGGTGTTATCTTCACGAATACGTGATCTCCTATAGCAAATTCGAAATCTCTCCTTCTCTTGTCAGCATAACTCTTTTAACAGCTCTGGGCGGTCTTCATCATGCCTCGGATCTTGACCACCACGTCTGCAGTCTGCTGAACAATCTCTGGGCTAAGTTCTTCTCTCTCACCGACTTCATCACAATTAATCGGCGATCTGCACTTCCTTCCATACAGTGCTTCTTAGGGAGCCATACCTATCGATGAATGAAAACTGCTGTTGTAGGTAAACTCCACTAGAGATAGTTTTGATTCTCAATTCCCATGGAAATCTATCACACAAGCTCGCAGCAAGTCCTCCAATACTCTGTCTGAGGGTGGAATGCCGTACTAAATAGCAAATTCGTCCCCATGGCTACATGTAAACTCTTCCAAAAGGATGATGTGAATCTCGGATCCCTGTCGGACTCAATAGAAACTGGGATCCCATGCAATCGGACTATCTCTCTGATATAGAGCTCTGCATACTGAGTCATGGAGAAAGTCGTCTTCACTGGTAAGAAATGTGCCGACTTAATAAGTCGATCCACTATAACTCAAATGGCATTGGATCCTCTGACTGACCTTGGCAAACCAACAACAAAGTCCATGGTGATATTTTCCTATTTCTACTTGGGGATAGGGAGCGGCTTAAGCATTCCTGCTGGTCTCTGATGCTCTGCTTTCACTTGTTGACAAGTGAGGCATTCAGACACAAATCGGCGGATGTCTCGCTTCATATCTGGACACCAATACAGTATCTGCAAATCCTTGTACATCTTGGTACCTCTTGGGTGGATGGAATACGGAGATGCATGTGCCTCTGTCAAAATATCCTCTGATTGAATCAACACTAGGCACTCACATTCTTCCTCTGTATTTCACAATACCATCGGACACTGTGTAGAGTACACTGCCCTTGGTCTCATCTTTCAGTTTCCATTTCTGCAACTGCTCATCCAAAAGTTGACCACTACAGATTCGGTCTAACAAAGAAGACTGGACTATCATATTAGACGGCTTAAGGGCTCTGCCCTTGGGATAAATTTATGGACCAAAACTCTAAATCTCTGACAGAAGAGATCTCTGTACTGACAGCTGTGCTACGATTGTACCTTTCTGCTCAAAGCATCTGCCACAACATTAGCTTTCCCTAGATGGTAGCTAATTTCACAATCGTAGTCTTTTACCAACTCTAACCACCGTCTTTATCTCATGTTCAGTTTTTTCTGCGTGAAAAAATACTTGAGACTCTTGTGACCAGTGAATAGCTAGCATTTCTCGCCGTACAAATAATGTCTCCATATATTCAACGCAAAGACAACGGCAGCTAACTCAAGATCATGAGTCGGGTAGTTCTTCTCATGCACTTTCAACTATCTGGAGGCATAAGCTATAACCCGACTAGGCTGCATCAACACTGCGCCTAAATCGAGCTTAGAAGCATCGGTGTATAGCACAAAATTACCTTGCCATGCTGGCATGGCTAACACTTGCGCTGTGATAAGAGCTTGCTTCAAAGTATCAAAGCTCTTCTAGCACTCTCCACTCCAAATGAACTTAGCATTCTTCTTAGTCAATGAAATGAGTGGCACTGCAATTGAGGAAAATCCCTGAATAAATTTCCTGTAGTAGCCTGCTAAGCCTAGGAAACTGTGGATCTCTGACGCATTGTTCTGCTCAATCCATTCTTTAACTGCTGCCACCTTAGCTGGATCTACCTCGATATCGCTGCTAGAAATTATATGACCCAAAAATGCTACTTTCTCCAACCAGAATTCACACTTACTGAATTTTGCGTACAACTTGCGACTCTGCAAGATTTGCAAAATTGTACTCAAATGCTGACTGTGCTCCTCATGTCTCTTCGAGTAGATAAGAATATCGTCAATGAATACTATGACGAACTGATCTAGGTAGGGCTGAAATACTCGATTCATGAAGTCCATAAATATTGCTGGAGCATTTGTCAGTCCAGACAGCATTACTAAGAACTCGTAGTGTCCATATCTGGTTCTGAAGGCTGTCTTATGAACATCTGCATCTTTCACTTTCAGTTGATGATACCCAAATTGTAGATCTATCTTAGAGAACACTGTAACTCTCTAAAATTGATCGAATAAGTCCTCGATCCTTGGAAGTGGGTATTTGTTCTTGATCGTTACCTTATTCAGTTCTCGGTAATCGATACACAACCTCATGCTCCCGTTTTTCTTCTTTAAGAAGAGTACTGGTGCGTCCCATAGAGAGAAACTAGGACGGATGAATTCCTTGTCTAAGAGCTCCTAAATTTGCTGTTTGAGCTCTAACGTCTCAGCTGGAGCTAAACGAGGGTGCCTTAGAGATTGGCACAGTGCCTGGCACAAGGTCAATAGCGAACTCCACCTCTCTCTCTGGTAGAAGGCATGTGACGTCGTCAGGAAAATATCTGACAACTGCTACATCAGATATTGACGGAGTGGTCGCGTCAGGTGCTGAAATAACACTGGACAAGAAAGCCTGACACCCCTTAAGAATAAGTCTCATTGCCAGCATGTAAGAGATTATGCGAGGAAAACTCCTCCATCTATCCGGATCAAAGAGAAATTGCTCCATGCCCAACGGTCTTACTAACACAGACCTTTTCTGAAAGTCAATCAGAACTCTGTTCTTCTTCAGCCAGTCCATTCCCAAGATAATATCAAATTCTGTCATCGGCAATACAATCAAATCGACATAAACTAGGGGGCCATGTAGTTCGAGATCGATGTCTCTGACCACGTTATTAGCTGATAGCTCTTCCCCTGATGGGACTGTCACTGAGTAGTTAACATCGAGTCCAATGGACTTGACATCTAAATGATTAGCGAACGTCTCTGAGATGAAAGAATGAGTGGCCCCGGAATCTAACAAGGCCTTCGTGGCTACTCTCTTTATAAAGATATTTTCTAATAGACGATAACACAACACACAAAACTTACATCACAAGATACTAATCTTAACCTCAAGCATAGTTGAAAATATCTACACAACGTCACCAAAAATACTAACTAGCACACTAATAATCCCAAATCAAATTCGAAACATGCATGGCAAAATTAATACTGAACTGTATTAAAGAATTTACCAGTCAGAAGAGTCGTGTCTGGGTTCGCCTCCTCAGCTTGCATGGCGAACACTCTCTCCTGGATCGGCTGCCTCCACTGCGGGCAGTCCCTCAACATGTGACCACTGGCTCCACGCTTGAAGCATTTGCCAGAACCCCATAAACACTGGCCCACATGCTGCCGGTTGCATTTCGGGCACACTGGGTACTCAGGCTTCTTAGGAGCCTTCTGTTGTGGAATAAGACCCTTGCCTTTTGGCGGTCCCTGAAATGGCCTCTTCCCTTGCGGTCCTTGGAAAGGCCTATTAAACTGAGGCTGCTGCTGCTGGGGTGCCTGATAGGGCCTCTTGCCCTGCCTGCCCAACTCAATGTTTCTCTGGTCCTGTTCCGCCGCCAAATCACTTGACACGGACATAGTATAGGTAGTAGGACCAGCAACTTTCACATCACGGCGCAAAATCGACCGTAACCCATCAATGAAATGCCTCAGCTTCTCCCTAACATCATTAGAAATTAGGGGCACAAAGTGACACCCCCTCTCGAACTTCCTGACAAACTCTGCAACACTGCTGTCTCCCTGTCACAGTGTCATGAACTCCCTAGTCAGGTGGGAGCGTACTTCCTCAGTGAAGTACTTGGAGTAGAAGACCTCCTTGAAATCATCCCAAGTCAGTGTTTGCAAGTTCACTGACACTAATGTGCTTTCCCACCACAGTCTGGTGTCCCCTGTCAATAGGAATGTGGCACACCTAACCCTGTCTGCATCCTGCAGCTCCATAAAAATAAATATTACTTCGATGGACTTAATCTGTTGAGGTCCGTATTTCGTATTTGTAAATTTGCGGAATTTTTTTTTAAAATTTTTTTTTTCTTATTAAAAGTAAATAACATGCTTTATTCTTAAAATAAACTGATAAAAAGATTTAATGTTCAAAATAGCAGCGGAAGTAATTCTTGTGTTTCAAAACAACAACTTAAAAATAATTCGAAATGATAAAAATGAGTTCGAGCATAAAGAGGTAAATAAACTGAAGCATGAGGTCCTCGGATTCCTACTACTGCCAACCCAAGATGGCTCACTTGCCCCCGCCCTCAGTCCCGAGCTCATCGGTACCTACAACAATCAAGTCTAGTGAGTCTAAAGACTCAGCATGCATATATCGTGAATAACAAGTACATATATCATAAAATCACATGCAACGTAAAAATATCATATCGTAAAGCGTAACGTAAAAATCGTGTCATGAGTAATTATAAATACGTGCATAACTGAAAATCGTACGTAAAATGTTTGCTCGACAGAGCCCTGTCATAACATAGCATATCATAATTTTTCTGTAGAGATAATGTTCTACGCAAGTGGCCCATAACTCCCATAACATAACGTGAGCGCCTGATCAGACTAAACCACATTTTACTGGGCGGTATAGATCATCACAGTCCTTGTACTGGATATCCATACCCATACATGAACATGAACCGATCGTAAGTCACCGGGTGAAGTAATAATCCCATAAGATGAATCCCATAAGCGTGAGGTGACCACAAGACATATCACATAATTTCTCAAAAATAAACATTTTATATTTTATGCACGTAATATAATTAAAATCATGTTTTATTTTACCACTTGAGTTGGATCGTTCCCAGGCTCGCTGCGACCCAATTCTAGCATGAGGGACATGCAAATAACTTAACTTGACCAACCATTCAAAATCGAGCCAAAAACGAAACTACTACGCCCAACAAACTTAGTATTCAACCATGGCTTCTTACCAACCCGAACCAACATCGAACCAACGTTTAGCCATGATTAAAATACTCTTTAAATACTAGAAAACATAACCATAGGGCTGCAATACACGAAAATAGTGAATGGAGGCCAAAAATCGTAAAACGCTCTTTCGGGAGTCACTTTGGCACATTGCACCGTAAATTCTCGTACGACCTCTAAACTTAACCAAATCACAAACGACCAAAAACATAACCTTCCTAACTCAATAAGGTACTGTCCAGTACAAGTCCATAGGCTAAAAGCCAACCGAGAACTCAAACGACACCTCTGAACCGAACCCTAAGCTGCTGTCCAATTACAGCAACAGCGCTTGTGCTTGCATTGCTTCGTTTGCGAGGCTATTGGCCATTGGGGCTTGAACCACCGACCAGAGCCTCTTACCAACATCCTGAGGTATGGCCTAAACCATGAATATGGTCCCTAGGCCAGCCACAATCCAAGAAAACACCCAAGGCAACCCGCGCTTCTATTCGAGAACACATACTGCACGCGTGGGTTGTATTGCTTCACTTGCTGTCATGTAGCATTCCAGTGGCCATATGATCGACCATGGCATGATCTAGACATCATGAGGTATTGTGTGAACCATGTCTAAGGTCTAGAAGCCAACCAAGATCAACCCTACACCATAAAAGCCGAAACCAAACTCACACAACAAAAATCAGAAACTTGAAAACCGAAGGGGCACTTGTCTTGATTGTTTTAAAAACCGATGGGACCATGAACCAAGCCATGAAAGGGCATCTTGGTCACGCCCTAGACATGCCAAGGAGGGATTGAAACCATGGTTACAAGCCCTAGGCCAACCAAGACCCGAACCCTCCCTTTTGACAGCAAAACAAGAAATCGAGACTCAAAATGACATTATGGAAGAGTTGCTGTCATTTCCCTTCCTTGCGTGCATGGGGCTTGAGCTAGTGGACCAACATGATCCTAACACACCCTAGTACGTGCCTAGGTGCAGCCTTGAGCGTTGGAACCCAGCCAACCCCTGAAATCACCAAAAACAACACAACCCATGAGGCATAGAGATGGCTGAGAAAATGCTGTGCAGATTTTTCAGAAAAGGTGCTGTCATATTTCGGTTTTGATCCTTAAACCATGAGTATAAAGTGTTTAAAAATATTTATAGGACTTGATTGGAGAGCAATGAACAATATAAACATGCCTGGAAATTTGTTTTTAATAAAACAATTCACTACGACGAACACGGCGCGGCGGAGACGGAGTCCTCTTTTCTTACTTGTTTTTCTCTCTTATTTTTCCTCTGGCAAGTCATGATTTTTCTTGCTAATGAACTCTGAAATTTCGGTGGAATGGTGGAGAGGGAAGGCTAGGAAATGAATGAGGAAGTTGCAAAATAAAAGAGAGATTTGAATGGCACACAAATCTTTCTATCCTTGAGTTGTTTGTTAGATAGGAAATGATGTAATATGGTGGGATTGAGGGATGATTTAATGGGATAGGGTGGTCGATTTCTTCTTGTCAAATAAGGGTTAGGATATTGCTTAATTATTAATTAATGAGGATTTAAAATGAAGGAATTATTCCACCATGAAGGGATAGGGAAAGATATGAAAAAAATGGAGAGTTGACAAACTTATATCAAATCTTTCAAGGGGTGGCCGATTTCTATGATTAAAATGGGGTAAAATATTGCTTAATTTTTGTATTTTAATCTTTAAAGTTTTATCTACCCATTAAGTATTTTAGTGAATTAAATAATTAATTTAGGATAGTAATTATCTTGCATGCATGACTAATTTTTAAATTAAATTTACTAACATGTTAAGTTACAATTTCTTAAATAAAATAAGCCTAGATTAACTTATCTCAATTGGTCACCTATTTTAATTTAGGCTTTTAATTAAATTATTGGGCATAAAATAATTTATTTACTATTTATCTCTTATTAATTAATTTAATTCTTAAACATTCTTTTACATTAAAATAAATTACACTTTATCTTGAATAAATTCTATGAATATTTTATTATCATTAAATTTTATCTTAATACTCCAACTCCAGTCCGGCCTCACTTACTTAACTGAAAAGATAAAAACTAAAATACTGCGTAAAATAAATAATAATAACTCAACCAATTTTAAAAGAATGAATTTAAATCCTCATGCATAAAAATCATTTTAATTTAAATAATAGTAATTATGCATGGCTTATACGTAGTCTGATTTAACGGGTTCTACATAATCCATCCCTCAGCAATCATCGGGTCAGTGGTCCTCGAGAACTCTTTTGGGTTCATTCTACTGAACCTCTCATAAACTGCCTCTGGCATGGGCCTTGCCCCTGTATTCAATGCAGCATTGTTCTCCGCAAGCTGTGCGAAGAACTGAGTCATGCCTGCAAGCATCTGAGCCTGCATATCTGGCAGTGGGCGAGGAAGAGTGGCCCTTTCCTCATCCCGAGCCTCTCTGTCCTCATCCCTGGCTCACGGGAAATCATACGTGTGAGGCCCGGGGCCGAAGAGGGCGGGGGGGGATCGCCGTGGCCATCAGTTGCACGGACAATGAGCGGCTCCTGGCAGGCTTCTAGGTGGAGGGAACATGAATGAACCGATCCCACACGGGAATGAGACGGATTCCGAGACTGTTCAATGTAATGGACTGTACAGTTGAAGAGGGCTTAAAAGATTTGATCTGTACTACTCATATCATGAAGGTGCATCTTCTTTTCGGTAGCTCATCACATAAGAACTCCAAAGTTAAGCGTGCTTGACTTGGGGCAATTCTAGAATGGGTGACCTCCTGGGAAGTTTCCTAGGGTGCGTGTGTGAGGACATAAGCACGCTGGAAAGACTCGTCTTGGTACAGTGAGGACAGTCGTCGAATTTGGGGCGTTAAAGTTGGTATCAGAGCCGACCTCTCTTAGTACGGTGTGGTTCGGGGACGAACCAAGCGGAAGCTGGTGGGCATGTGAGGCCCGGGGCCGAAGAGGGCGGGGGGTGATCGCCGGTGCCATCAGTTGCACGGACAATGAGCGGCTCCTGGCAGGCTTCTAGGTGGAGGGAACATGAATGAACCGATCCCACATGGGAATGAGAGGGATTCCGAGACTGTTCAATGTANAAATTTGGGGCGTTAAAATACGTCTAGGAGGCATACTGATCCAATATTTACCCAACACGTAAACCCAATATGCATGAACATATAACAATATCATAAGATGCATGTAATTTGAACTTAAACATGCACATGTTAAAATCATGACTTGATGCTTATTACATGAAAGAATTTAAAACTTTAAAACTTACAGACTTGAGGTGTGACTTCGTGAGCTTCTCGCCAATGGCAGTAGGCATAACCCTTTACAAGAACACGGCTCTGATACCAACTGTAACGTACGGTATTTTTAAACTACTTGAAATTTTTTTTTTGATGAAAAATAAAAATTTTCTTAAATAAATAAAAATATTCCAATTTGCGATAAAAATAAACTGCTCTTCAAAACAAAATATTGAAATAAAAACAATTCAAACAAAGTTTTCAAAAAGTATTCGTTTAAACCATGTAAAATAGTCTCATAAAATCAGAGTTTTTGAAACATGTATAAAGTTCTTAAAACATAGATGGTACTCGGGTTTAGCCTCCACGCAGTCCGAGCCAGCTCACTGGTCCCCACCTCTCGTCTCCTCATGCTCGTTCTCACCTGCATCGATCAACTCTCGTGAGTCTAAAGATTCAACATATATAAATTGAGAGTAACAAATAATACGTAATAAAACCACAAACATATTTAAAGTATGATGTACATACTTGAAACTTGAACTTACTAACATAAACAACGACGTGCCATCATCATAAAACTTTTCGTAAACAAACTTGCATCATACATACTTGAACATACATAACTTCATCATGTTGTGTAGAGATATGTTTTAAAGCAAGTGACACGTAACATAATGCGACTGATCCGACTAAACCACAGTACTGGGCTGGCAGGGATGTCTACTACCACGTACATAAGATCCCCGATCATACTTTACCGGGTGGATTGGTCCCTGGTCAAACTTTACCACTTTCCAATCCTGATCAAAACCTGGTCATACTTTACCGAGGTGTAGAGGTCCTCGGCCACGTTCACCGACTTCCAAACCCGTTCACAATTAGTCACAAGACATTTAACATACCTCAAAAACATAAAAATATTTTTTTTGCACGTCAAACATAATTAAAAACATCGAGGGATTCGTTGGAATGCTGCCCTAACCAAAGCAGCAAAGATTCAGAAGATCCCAACGAAGCCTGCAACTAAAACTTGAGAAAACATGAGGAACATGCACAAATTTTCACAGCTTGAGCGGGTTTACGATAAAAATCATATCTCTCTCATTTCTTATCAGAAAATTACGAATTTAAAAACACAAAGTACTACAAATCATATGTTGAAAAAATTTCAAGAAAACCAACCTAGAAGTCGCAAAATTTAAAATAAGAGGAGGCGATGGATTTTGTGACACAGAAATTTTACAGCTTGAGCAGTCCCACGAAAATGATCATAACTCACTCGTTTCTTGTTCAAAACTTACGAATTTACGGTCAAGTCGAAAGTATCAAAAAGTTCTATGTTTTATATGGTGAATGTTTTGCCAGAAAATCGACCGAAAATTCCCAGTATTCGAAAAGACAGCAGACTCAATTTTTGAGATCCAATATTTTGATCCAAAATCGTTTCAAACATTTTTTTCTCAAACTTTTGCATAACATACACATGTTTTTCATCCAATATACATCAAAATAATTACTATGACAAGATCGATGCAAAAACGAAAGAATATACAAACCTTTTATCATTAAAACTCACGATACAGCGAATAACGAAGTGACTCGGTGCGGGAAGCAAATCGGGCGACTTGAGGCAAGATTTTTCTGCTAAAATCAACGTGTAGTTGCTGAAATTTTCAAGGAGAAAGGTGGAGATAGGGCTACTGAAGAAAGAGCTTAAAAAACCCCCCAAATTCTCTCCCAAAAAATAAAAAGAAATGAAAGGGTGCAAGAGATGTGTGTGTCATAGGCCAAGTGTGTGTGTATATATAGTGCATGTGTGTGTGAGTGTAACGTGTGTGTGTGTTAATGGTTGGTGTGTTAGTAGGTTAGTGGGGTATTAAAGGTTTAATTAATAATTAACTTGTTAATTAAGAATACTAACCAACTATTAACTTTACTAAAAATCTCATAATTTAGAATAAAATACTCAAGTGATAACTTTGGAACTTTAAAATCTTAAAAATCACCTAATAATTAAATTAGGCTTTAAAATAATTAAAACTTCATAAATCATTTAAAATAATAATTTTATTGACTTGAAATAAAATACCACATTTTTCGTAAGTTGTCTAAATCATCGCCAGTCTCTTTTCCCGATCCCGTATCGAATATTCGTCTGAAACACGAAACTCAAGAAAATATTTTAACGTGCATCAATAAACATAAATAATTTAAAATAATGCAAATCGTAAGTCATGCACCGTTAAAAATAATTTTAAACTTAAATAAATAATTTAACAATTTAAATAATTGCATAGGTTTTACGTGTACTAATTTTGGGTTCTACAAGTTCAACTGATTGTCCAGCTGATAGGTGGTTCAGCAGAAGACCTTCAGAAGCCCGGCCAGCTGATGTAGAGCTCAGCTGACCAGTCCAATTGAAAAAATGAAATCAGTTCAGCTGACGAGCCAACTAATTTACCTCATCAGAACAAGACCAGTTCAACTGACCATTTCAGAACGTCAGTTAGTAATCAATCAATTTGCAGAACACGACAAGCTTATTAAATTGAATCTAGCTGTGCACAAAGGTACAAAAGCAATTGTCCAGTCAAAGGACAATAAGGAACGTTGCATCAAAGCTTAAAGGCAAAACGTTCCAGAGTCAATAAAAGACAAAATACAATTCAAGGAACGAATTCAAAATGCAGCGGATATAATAATTGAGTCTCACTGTACGATCAAGCTTCGCGCCTATAAATAGAAGATGAAGATCAGTGAAGAACAACTAACAATAAGAGTGTGTGAAGAAAAAAGACACGCTTAAAGTCTTATTAGCTTACAATAAGCAATCAGCCCAGTTGTGAGGGAACACTTCAACGTGTTATCAGCTTAGTATAAAAGTCATTTTTCCTCAGTGTGTGAGCACCTTCCCGTTGTATTCGTTGTTCAGTTCTCTCTCTCTCACACACACTCTATCACTCACATATATCAGATAGTAGAGCTTAAAAGATCAGTTGAGTGAGTCTTGCACAAAGACGTAAAACTTGTGTATGTAGTCTTTGACACATAGACGTTAAACAAGTGTTGGCTGGAAGGTGCTGCCTTCAGTCTATACTAGAAGTTCAGATAGGCAGTAGGGTAAGTCCTAAGCTGAGTGGGTTCGTACAAGGCGTTGTATAAATCAAAGTCTTCTAGTGGATCATACCCGATGTAGTAGAATGGGTAACGTAGGAACAGTTGAAGTCTCCGAACATACATAAACATATCTTATGTATTTAAATGTTTAACTTTTGTTTTCAAACTGATTTGCTCAATTCGAACAGTTATCAGTTCAGTTCTCACCATAACTAAATTGATATATGCAAGAACTGATTCTCTTTATTTCAGTTAATCGGTTTACACAAGTTAAATTACTCTCAAATTAGTCAACTTTCTTCACGAAAGAATACTTCGAGTATTTTCCGCTTGGTTTAACACGAAACTCGATTTTATTCATCGGTGTGTATATTCTTAGAACACGAACTATTGAAGCTCATGGAGAATATTATGTTTGAAGAACCTTAACAGGTGTTCACACGATCCTTCATACAGTACGGTCCCTCCAACTCTTATATCTCGATTGAATCTGCAACAATCGGTATATCGAGAGTTGCATATGAATTCGATAACTATGTGATCTATCTTTGAGTAGTGATAATGTCATGGTATGTCCAACTGAGAAAACACATTTCCAAAATATACATGTCTTACTCTGGTCAGAGGTTCCTTGCACTATTAACTCATCAGACCATATAAAATATCTTCACTCGTAGTAAAATGGTGAATACCCGACTATAATGCATTTCTACTACATATTTCGAAACTAAATCTAACCTCGCCACCTGATGACCCTCCATAGAGTCAGTAAATGAATCAAAACACATGCTAGTACGTAGAGCCTCTATATATTCAAGGAATTTATCTATGCAGCTTGCATAGGTAAACATATAAAGTAAATATCATAATTAGATAAAAAAGTAAAATATTATTAAAATAAATATCGTTTTACATGAGAGTCGATAAAAAAACCACAAATTGGCTCACTGAACATCTACTATAACAATATCTACGTAAATGATCGGGCAACGGATTAAATCATATAATTATGTGAATGAGTTGGACATAGTTCTTGACCAATTTTCAATAATACAAAAAATTTTGGAGGCCAGGATTTATTATTGAGAGTCATTTTTCAAATAAGTATGAATGGAAGAATATATGTACTTTGTTTCATATATATATATATATAAAGTAGTGTGTGGGACCATGAAAATGCACAAAGTAGTTAATTAATTTTTCGCGTGTATTATTTTTCTACACTGAAACTGATTTTAGGACAAATTGCATTGAAATCTGTTAAATATGCTTGATTTTTAAAATAAAAGATATATTAACTTATTAATTTTTTTTTTTAAATTTACGCAGTTCGAACTTTTTACGGGTCTTGTACAATTAATTACTCATACATTGATACATATTAGGTTTGGGCCACAAATGGGATTCTTAGGCTGCGGTGCGTCTTCTCGATACTTGCTCACTTTCAAAACCAAATCCAAACCGTAACTTTATACATTGTGCTGGTCCAGATCTATATACAGTGACAGAGTCAATGGGACGGGTAAGTGAGAATTTAAATAATTATATTTTTTCACCCTAATATCTGTTATTGTTTCCCCTAAAAAAAATTTGTTCCTCAGCCTCTATTTTCTGGCTCCGTCCTTGTCTATATAGCAATGAGTCAAGCAAGTACCCGGCCATAGAGGTTGCAGTTTTCGTTCTTTTTTTAATAATCTTTGTATGCACATTTCGCTTCAAATAAAAATTTTATCATCAACACACTTGGATTATAAATGGCAGATATGTAAAAGAAAAGACATTGGGCAATTTGAATACCATTTTACCTTGGTTCTCAAAATGCCCATTATTTAAAAAAATTGAATTTTTTATTTTGGTATTTGCAAAATAATTAAAAGCTTGATATTTGATTAATCGTTTCGACTATATTTGTGTTAAAATCTTGATAATTTTTTTTCCTAACTCTCATAATTCGGCCGAACCCTTAAACAAATTATATATAATAATTTGACCCTATTTAAAAATAAATCAACCAACTAATATTCGAAAATCAAAGGAAATAGTTTAACATAAAACCAAACAAAAAAAAAACAATAATTTAAAAAATATATCTCATACTAAAACCTCTCAAAAATCTCTCAAAAACATAAATAAAAAGTCATAAAAATATTTAACGTAAACTTAAAATCGTAAGTGCGGAAAATAGAAGCGCTGGTTCTCGGGTCATGTGCACCTTCAGTCCAGACAAATCAGGCATCCAAGCATCCCTCAACATTATTATCATACTCACCTGTATCAATCACACCTAGTGAGTCTAAAGATTCAACACATCATATTCTTGATAACAAATAATACGTATACATACACAAGCAACAGTGAAAATACTTGTACTTAAAATAACATTTTTGTGATAATGCATAAACTTTAACATAAACATTTTCTTAAACATTTTCACATCAACATATTAATATTCATATTAACATATTCATATTCATATTCGTGTTTGTTGAATTTAGATCGTGATTGTGACTCGTATTCGTATTTGTATTGGGCGATGGATCCATATACAAAAACCACAGTACTGGGCGGCGGGGACATCAGCAACACTCTCACCGGTCAACTGATCATTGGCCAATGTATTAACATATCAACGTATTTGTATTCTTATTCATATCAATGGAAACACGATCGTCGGACTCCCACTGGGACCATAACCATCACGATATCTCCAACATATTTAGTCAATTACTTCATTTCCTTCAACGTTTCGTATTCTTATCACTTAATAAAAATTAAACATGCATATAACGTTTTTCTTTTAAACCAAGCATGCAACATATCTTTTAACGTTATTGTTTCGTCATAAAAATCCGTAAACATTTTAAAATAATATTTTAACATATAAAAATCATAAAAAGCCATAAACGTTTTAAAATGAATATTTTAGCATCATAAACATTTAAAATAAACTTTTTGACATATTAAATCATAAAATATTTAAAATAAACGTTTTTGGCATATTAAATCATAAAACATCCCTGAACATTTAGAACCAACATTTTAAAATATTAAATCATAACATTTAAAATAACATTTTGACATATTAAAAATCCATAAACATTAAAAATAAAAATATTAACATCCTAAAAATTCATAAACATCCATAACTATTGAAAATAATCATATTTGCATAAAAACAGCATTCAGGACACTGCCACGACATTTATTATTTTTCGGGTGTCAAATTACCGTTTTACCGCTAGACGTAAAATTTCAAGTTTTTGACATTTTCTTAATTCCGTTGACTATAATATGTCCCAAATAATTATTTAAGCTTACATGAATTTTTTCATATTTTTATTTAGCTCAAATCGAGGACTTTTAATTTAATCTTTAGATAAGACGTATTACTATGTTTTAATCCCGAATTAAACCAAACCTTAATATAAAAGTCTCAAATTAAAAATTTAGACTTTTTATATTATTTTAGCCCTCGTGAACCACGACTTAACCCCCGTGAGCTGTGTTTCGATTAATTTGCTCATTAAAAACCCTAGCTTGACCCATACTTGAAACCCACGAGCCACAGTCCGATTTTCTCGAGCCACCCTCGAGCTATGCTGGACCAGACCCTGACCAACCCCCTTAGGCACCTACCATGACCCTTAGAACCAACGGACAGGACCCCTGGCTCGAAACCGAAAGCATGACAGCAGCTCATGAACTAGGCCGAGAACTCTTAGAAGACATGGACCCTGGTTGTGCCTAGGACCTAACCCTCCGAGCCAGCCCTTGAACCAACCCTACAAGCCCGCTCCTAGGACCCTAACCCCTTGACCTAGCCCAGCCCGAGCCCCCGAGCCCCTTGCGCGCTACTGCAAATATGCGCGATTCCCTTGAGCTTCTCGGGTAGGAGTCCTTGTTGGCTAGGACTCCTCCCAGCCCTTGGTGTTCGAGTCCTAGCGTGTCTAGGACTCCACCCTCGACTCAACCACGTCCCTAGCTAGCCTTGGCCCCAAGCCAAGCCTCCATGGTCAAAAACCGAACCCCCATGATCGCTTTGGAAGAATTTACGCACCAACTTTTTCTTTCAGTTATGCAACGTGTATGGTGTGTGTCTAGGACTCTAAATTGTGTGAAAACCTTGCTTGATCATGTCGTAATCATGGCAACCCTCTTAAACACATACAAACATGAATTTGGAGATCAAAAACCCAAGTTTAGAACACATATGCACATAGTTACGAAAATAAAACTTGTGTGTCATGTTTTTCCTTCAAAAATAAGTTTAGGTGATTAATATGGTGTGATAGATGTTGAAGGAAAGAAATATGATTGACTTTGCGTATTTAACGCACGATTATTCGTTGACGATTGCGAAGAACGGTGACAAGACCCTAGGCTTTATTTTTCTTTGAATTTCTCGATTTTTTACTCTTGAATAGTGTATGTGTGTGTCGTGTATTTGGAGTGTTTTGGGAGAGAAAATTCTGAAAAGTTGGGCGTGAGTTTATAATGTCTTACAATGGACTTCTATAGCAATTTGAGTTAATCATTTTCATAAAATGAGGACGAATACGAAGTAGTTGCTATAGGAGCCCATTGTGCAGTCACGCAGGCGCGAGCCCGGGCTCGGGGCGTGACAGAATGATATCAGAGCCGGTCACGGGTATGGAACACTGAGAAATAAGTGCTATGCGGGGCAAAGTGCTACGTGCATGGGAGCCACCTCTTGAACCTGCGGGGCAAAGTCTTACATGACGGGAGCCACCTCTTGAACCTGTAGGAGCCACCTCTAGATTCTAGGCGCTGGTGGATCGAGGGGGTCAGGCCGCGACTAGGACCCTTGTCCCACATCTTAAAAATCAAAGATTTAAAATGAGGTTATAATGGCTTACAATGGACTTCTATAGTAACTTTGGTTAATCATTGCGTAAAGCGAGGACGAATACGAAGTAGTTGCTATAGGGGCCCATTTTGCAGTCACCAGGCGCGGGCCCGAGCTCGGGGTGTGACACTACCGATGTGACTTGATGGAAAAAGTAGGTCGACATGACAGGAGGTCAACATCAAAGGCTATAAGTAGTAGGTATGCATTAACAGGACGTAATCTTTGATTTTCCTTCTATAAATAGCAAGTTTTTGTGCATTAAATTCATTCAGACATATGTTAACACACACATATTTGATTGAACCATATTTATAAGTGCAAGCTTCAGCTCGAAATTGTTGGCATTTATGGTCCCCGAGTAATGCAAGAATAATGTGCGTTGATCACTGGTCTGAAGTGATCTGATGCGATTCTTCGGCCACGAAAAGCAAACACGCTCAAAAACGGAGTCACGCCCTTGATTCGATGAAACAAAGAAACAGTTGTGTTGTCCCGATCTTTTTGAACTAGTAAGGTTGTAATATTCACCTCTAAATTACGAAGAATATAGCAACAAATATTAACGAGATAAACAATCAAAATTCAAGCGAACTTTCAAAGAACTCGTCTTTGACAATCCGAGTGAAGAACAATTGACAAACGCCACAAAGTAATAAACTTTGATAAGTTTGATTTGAGAAACAAACAAAGGTGCATACAAAGCCAAGATTTGAAAAAGTTGAGAGAAAAACTCTATCAATATGATTAAACTCAGAATTAATTGTTTACGATGATGAATTTTCATGTATATATTGTTTACAAATCTCCAAGATATCAAAATCTAGTTACCTAAACAAATTGGATTCTAAAATAGGAAACTAAAATTTATTAACGGAGGCGACGCACTGGGGCAGTAAAGTTTGACCGTCCTAGCACGAGACTCTCTGGACTTCACCTTCTGGACAGTGTCTTTGGCGCTGGGGCGGTAATTTTTGGCCGTTCTAGTGCGGGATTATCGGGTCCGGGTCCTCTTCATAATTTAGCACTTGAATAACATTGAAATATCTTCCAACTTCATTGCTATACATGACGAATTCTTTGAGGCTTCTAATCGCCAGATTTAGTGCGTTTTGCCGAGCCAGATTCATATTATGATTTTTGATAGGTATAGCATCTGGCGGGTTACATCTCGCGTCCTCTTTGTTTTCATAGAGAAATAAGTTCATTGGTGTAGAAATGATTCAAATACTCCTTGCAAAAAAAAAATGTGTGTATAAAGGAGTTGGCAATGAGAAAAAGAAGAAAAACAATGAAAAGAATGGATCAAAGTGGTGAAAAATAAAAAAATATTGGAAATGAAGGATATGAATGAGAAGAAAACAATAAGTGGGTGGTAAATGAAAAGATAATGAAAATGAGTGAAATTGATGAAGTTCAAATATTTCTCTCAAATTTTGATCTCCATATCTTTATTGTAGCCATGAGCCGTAGCCTAACGTTACAAGCCTACAAGACCTATTAACCTTGTCACATTTATCCAATATACTAGTGGAGAAAAGTTGTTCAAATCAAGCTTATGGATACCTGAGAAACATGGTTAACGAGTATAGACTTTAATCATTTGCATGCAATAATCTCATTGTGTGAATTCATCTTTGGTATACTTGTGTTGAATATCTTATGAGCCAAATAATCACCAATAAAGTCCTTTGTGATATGTGTAAGTAAATTTGTATTTCAAATGATGTGTGAGTTGAACTGAGCTGAGGATCTCTTGAGTCATATGGCGAACGAGTGTTGTAAATTTATTTGAGCATTTGATTGGGTAAATGAACATTGATATATCACATACACATGTGACTCTTGAGTGATTATGAATTACATGAAAATGGATTTGTCGGAGGCCAAGATCAATGGTTGAATTTATAATCATGAACTCCAATTGTTTAATGGCTAAGAACACTTAATTATTTTATTCCTCATTTCCCAAGTGAAGAATAAATTGTATCAATCAAACTTCGATTCAAATATTCCTAATAAAAATCTAAGTTTCATTGATAAATGCAACCGATGTTCTTACATAAGCCTCACTAATGTTATATGCCTTCCGAACGATATAAACATTCAATGATGTGTTTCTAATGATCTATAATTCTAGTTCCTCTCCCGAGTTGTAGAATTAATCAAGCAACACACAATTTATAACCAGTAAATTGCAATGAATAAAAATAAGAAACACAATTAAACCAAATGGAAATCAATCAAATAAACAACCGCGTCAAATCATCGTATCGACAAAGCTACGTCATTCTCTAGACTAGAAAATTAGTTCATAACGAATTTCAAGAAAAAACAAGGCATGTTCGAAGTTTTAGATATCGAAATACAAGAAAATATAAAAGCGAAAGAATAGATGACAAATCCGAAGTGTCGTCTCCGTCCCCAGATCCGTCGTTCTTCATGTTTTTGATCGATCTTCGCACTCCGGATCTTCATCTCGTGTTCGCTCTTGCTTTCCCTTCCTTTCCTCTCCAAAAATGGCTCTCTCTCTTTTCTCTCAAAAAAAACGGCTCTCTCTTATTCTGAACCCTCGTTATCTTTATATTTCCGTGTCCGGGCCTTAAACGAAAGCCCGTTAGTCATGCTCTCGCCGCCATTAGCGCCGCGGTGCTGCCCTAGGCGCTAGCCTCTCGGCAGGCAGCGCCGCGACGCTTGTTCCATAGCTCTTAGGCGCTAGCTCTTCGCATTGTAGCGCTGCGGCGCTGAACTTGTGGCGCTGTGGCGCTTGTACATCAACACTTCATGTCCAAAAACACCTCTTCCATCATTCGTCCAATTGTAGTTTATCTTCTACACGACACAAAACAAGAAATACCAAGCGTAATTCTGTCTGAAACTAACATAATTCAAACGGATTATCATATAAATTAAGTGCAATTCTTGCACTTATCAGTAGGCCGGGAACTCTTCAGATGTGCCTCCTCGGCAGGAACTAGCAGCTGATTGAGTATCCTAAGCCTTGTTGGAATTGCTCCCACAAAAAAAGATTGCCTCGGGTAAGCTGCTCAGCTTGAAGGGGCTCTTGGAGTGGTTGATTTTGTTGAGGAGGGGTTGATAGGGTCGTCTGGGAGGTGCCCTGCTCGTCCTCTTAGTTACTCTCAAGCAAGATTAGCTCTAGGCTTATTATAGCTTTTCACTTTCTCTGAATGAGGGGAACGTGGTCTTCAGACTCTTCTTGGGAGCTTGCCTGAGTGGCCTCCCGTTCGAATTGAGCTCCTCCCCGAGCAGATTCGTTCAGCCGGGCAGCCTCCTCCTCAGCCATCTGTTGGGTTGCCTCCTCATCGGCTCTTTTATTTTCGATAGCTGCTCTCTGAGCTGCCATTTTTCTCTCCTTAGTCGCCTTCTCGGTCGTCCACTTCCTTGCAAAGGCCTCCTGCATCTCTGTATTGTCTGCACAAGAAGAGAAAATGTGGTCAGAATGATTACAAAATAATAAGACAAGAAAAAATAAAAAGGAAGTTTGGAAAAAAAAGTTACCAGGTTGAGCGCCCGAGACAGCAGCTTCATCAATTACCCGGTCAATTGGGTTCTCTACCCCGACACTCTATTTTAAAGTCCGAGAGACATGAGGCCCCGACACTCTATTTCAAAGTTCGAGAGACATGAGACCACGACACTATTTTAAAGTTCGGAAGACATGAGGCTTCGACATGTTA
Organism: Primulina huaijiensis; assembly: GCF_012295235.1. Classification (NCBI taxonomy): domain Eukaryota; kingdom Viridiplantae; phylum Streptophyta; class Magnoliopsida; order Lamiales; family Gesneriaceae; genus Primulina; species Primulina huaijiensis. Next base: position 14,474,382 of record NC_133307.1, read on the forward strand.
TACTTAAGTCTGGGAGATATGAGGTCCCGACACTCTATTTTAAAAGCCTGGGAGACATGAAGCTCCGGTAACTTATCTCATGTTCACGAGATATGAAGCCCCCGATGCTTTTATAGATAAATTAGTTATATTTCTGTTGAGGTTCAGATATGATCGATCGGGACAACGAGTAAGACTCTAGCCCGACTATTTAAGGGATGGGTTGATGCCCCCATAAGAGCCCTAGTCATAATGACCCCGGATATTCAATGGACTGCAACAAGAGTTCACCAGAAGCTGGGCAGGTGTATGCCCAGGACACTTTCTCCCCGGGTAATCGTCAGCCCGGGCTCTCATTCAAGTTCTCAATCAATGACTCACTACCTGGATTGCCTCGATAACCACACCGCATCCGAGTGGGTAGGTAGGGGAGATCTTATCTTGATAAGCGTTCCTGACGGAATCCTGCTGATGTGACTTGATGGAAAAAGTAGGTCGGCATGACAGAAGATCAACATCAAAGGCTATAAGTAGTAGGTATACACTAAAAACGAGGTAATCATTGATTTTCCTTCTATAAATGGCAAGTTCCTTGTGCATTAAATTGATTCAGACATATATTAACACACACATATTTACACCAGTAGCATTTATTTCTCTCAAAAGCTACATTGGTTATCATCTTCGCCTGCAGACTTAAGAATCGGAGTGGCCACGTCGGACACCCTCTGGCGGCCCATTCACGAGTTCATCTTCTTGTTTGCAGGTTACGTGAGAAGCTTTATCCTTTTGCTCAGTTTCCTCAAACAAAAATCATCATCCGGTTGATTGCCACGACCCAGCTCACCCAATTCACCCGGATATCATCAGTTATGTTTTCAGATCAGGCCTTCCAAAAACCGAAAACCAAAAAATAACCAAAGTTTAGTAAAATCTTACATAACCGAACCCCTACATGACATGTGATAAGAAATAATTATGATCGGGGATCAGACACTTCCATTCCGAGATGGCATAACGTGTGGATTTTGGATTTGAATGGGACAGCGCCTTTCTATTCTTGTTTTCTAAAATTTTCAAGTTTAATTCAACTAATTAGCATAAATCGAATGGTGGCATTAAATTTCATATCAGAAAACAAATGAGAAATTATAAAATCTCCCACGCTCCATAGGTAAAATCAAATTGCACATGCCGATGAGTTGTAATTTCGTCATACACTAAAATTTAATTTTGAAATAAGATTTCGGGTTCGATTTCTATTTGTAGCAAACTACTTGACTAAAACAATCAAATTTACCATAAAAATCCATTTGCTAAATTGCACTAAAGAGTCGTGGACACGACTAGGCAGCGCTCCTCAACAAAAAAATCAGGTAAAATTGTCAGTGACTTATAATTTACCTATTACCAAAGTGTTAAAATTGAGATAAGATCTAGAATTTGTGACTCAATTTTAACAAATATCATTCCCCAACTAAAACAAAAATCATGTAAAATTTGTGTATTATTTCACATAAGTGCGTGTATCTTAAATATATGAGTTCTTTATCCATGCTCGTAATTATGCCATTAAAAATAAAATTATTGATTTATTAACCAACAAAATCAAATTTTATCATGAAATTAATAAAATATATATTAAGTTAAAAATAAAGAAATTTTGTATAATTTGGAGTTGTATCATCCTCTCTTGGGATAATTACATTTTTTGTTCTATAATTTGCATTTTTAGTCACATAATTTGCATCTTTTTATTTTATTTTTTGTATTGTTAACGGTGTATTCACATTTTTAATCTAGTACCTTATATGTTTTTTTTTCATATTTGGTTATGTTGAAGGTAAATTTACAATTGTAATCATGTAACTTACATATTTTTTCATTTTTAGTTTTCTTTTAGACCGGAGTCCGTTGTGATTACTTCCAAATAATATATTTAAAAAAAACATGAGACAAATATAAGCTTCTTTCAAAAATATCATATAAGCATCCACGTTCGTCACATAAGCAATTTCCGACAGACATGACATACTCCGGTAAAAAAAATAATGCAAAAAACATGCAAATTTAAGAACTAAAAATGCAAAATCATCATTAACAAAACAAAAAGTTAAGAAGATCAAAAATGAAAAAAAAAGTAAGTTATGAGATTAAAAATAAAAATTTATTTTTAATATGACTAAAAATAATTAAAAATAAAATATGACCAAATGTAATTTTCCCATAATCTCCCAGTACCGAAAACCGGAAATTGGGATAGCTTTCATATACATCTAAATCCGGCCTGGTCAATGAATTCTCTCTCAACATTTAATACTATTCGGCCCGCAGGCGAACATAATTCTCCTCAATAAGTCTTTATGGTTTATTGTAGGTTTTATTACCTTTTTTTAAACTATATCTTTTAATTTTTTCCTCGGGAAAATTACAAACTTATTATTTATATTTATCTTTTTATTATTTTAGAATCTTTTGCCAAATTTCAAGCTTAACATTTTATTTTATTTTTGCAATTTTGATATTTTTTCATATGGTATTGATGTTTCAAGTGTCATGTAAACACTTCTACGCTAAAATTGCAAGCCACGTTAAGCAAAAAATACGTTAGGTAGGTAAATCATGTTAGGTAATAGAACTAAAATTGCACAATAAGTAAACCCTCAGGAGTAGGTCTCTTGTGAGACGGTCTCATGAATCTTTATCTATGAGACGGGTCAACCCTACCGATATTCACAATAAAAAGTAATACTCTTAGCATAAAAAATAATAATTTTTTCATGGATAACCAAAATAAGATATTCGACCTACGAAATTGATCCGTGAGACCGTCTCACAAGAGTTTTTATGAACCTTCATAATAACTCAATATTTTGCAAATTATGTTTAGTAGTTAAACCACATCAAAAAAGTCTTGTATGAAAAATTTCTCTGAAAAAATATTAATGGAAAAAATTGAACTACTGACCATTAATCAAACACTCATCTATTCCACCAACTTGAACACTTTTGGGGACAAATTTATTGATTGATGCACATTTTGATACTATATATGGTGTATTTGTAAATACATTTAGATCTATAAAATTAGATTGTTTACTACTGTATTAATTCATTTACTAATAATTACGAATTAAAAGGTAGAGCTTTTTTTATCAATTCTTTTTTTAGCCTCGAGCATTAATTAATATAGTTTTATATTTGGGAAAAAAAAAATCCATGCCCTTTGCTGCATCCATAAAATTATAGTGGGCTATTGTTATACTAGGCTATCCAAGACACAATAATTCTATCAGCTCTTTTTCTCTATTTATTTTAATATTAATAACAATATAATTTTTTTATGATTTACCTCCAAGGTACATTTATTAGCAATTTTTAAAATATAGATCCAAAGATTATTTTAAAACTAATTATTTTTCAAAAATATAATTGAAGTTGAGAACTAGAACTGCAGGCAACATCAGTCCCGGTTCTCCGTGATTATCGTGGTCAAAGTATGTTTATAATTCATAATGAAAAGGTTAGCCTATGCTATACTAGGAGTGATTCTTCTTTTATTTTAATATTATTAGATCATGTTGCTTCCGAATATTTTTATAAAAATTGACATATATGTTGATGATTTAAGTATTAATATTTCACCACTGGTATGAAATAACAGCACTAACAAATCAAATCAAAATGAACTAAGAAGAAACAACATTGACATATATAGCTCATCAAACAAAGAATCAGCGAAAAAGAGAGTAAATACGTAAAGTTTGGAGTGATGCTTGTGGCATCAATGATGAAAGCACAAGTTAAGAGAACAAAGATTCAAGGCCCGTAGTCAAAAGATCAAAGTCTGGTCCATAATCAAATGTTCAAAGCCTGGCCCATCAAGAAGATGCTGATAAATGCGCACTCACGAATCTAACAAACACAATGATTGTCTGGCATGTTAGTTGCAACAACAAATCCATGTGTCATTCTTTCATTTGTTGTATTTGCTATAAATGTAAAGATCAACAGTGTGATTTGGTGGACAATGAATAAAATGTTTTTAATTCACAACTTCTGAGCTTTTCTATCTTGGTATCAGAGCTTTGAAAAAAAAATGGCAGAGGCCAATTCCTCAACGTCCATTAACAGTGTTCCTTTTAATCCCAATCTCCTTATCATCAACCCAACAAATCAGATTACCTCAGTAAAGTTAAATGATGATAACTATCTGCTGTGGAACTTACAAGTTCTGGCTAGCATTCGAGGTTTGGGGCTGGAAGTTTTCATCCTCGACAACCCACCAATCCCTTCTCATCTTGTTTCCACCGAAGGCAGTGAAGAAACAATCAATCCCCAGTACATCTCCTGGTGCCGACAAGATCAACTACTCTTCTCGTTTCTTCTTGCTTCCATGACAGAAACAGTACAAAGACAAATGGTGGAATGTCAAATTTCATCCCAACTTTGGGGAAGAGTCACCTGTTTATTTGCTTCAAGAACAAAAGCACGAGTAATGCACTACAAACTTCAATTGCAAACACTCAAGAAAGGTAACATGTCCACGAAAGACAATCTCCGCAAGATGAAAAACTATATAGATACACTTGCAGCTACTGGCCATCTGATCACAGAGGAAGATCAGACTTTATATGTCCTTGGAGGAGTAGAAATTGAGTATGATTCAGTGGTAGTTCACATCATCTCACTCACTAACTCTCTTAATTTTGCTGATGTCAGTGCATTACTCCTGCCACATGAAAGACGCATTGAGACCTATAATCTCAATGGCAGCAGTCCTGCTCCTGCTATTCATGCCTCAACCTTAACATCCCCAAAAAAGCACGAGCACTTTCAGCCCTCCAGAGGTTCTTATCAACGAGGACGAGGCCGTGGTAGAAACATGAGAGGAGGGGGGGCGAAATTGGCAACCCAACAATGGCCGTCCTGTCTGTCAAATCTGCGGTATCATTGGACATATAGCACAAATTTGCTACTATCGTTTTGGGAAGGATTATGTCCCAATGCCAAAGAATGCAAGGATACCGCAATATCAGTATCAACATCGGTCCTCTCCACCACATCCACCATCTGCCCTCAACACTACTGTGTTCAACACTACTGCCTCTGACTCTCATGTTGAAGAATGGTGGTTTCCAAATTCCGGGGAATCCCATCATGTCACTCAGGAACTAGGAAATCTCACATTGGGTTCGGAGTATTCATGGGGCGGTAAGGTTCAAATGGGAAATGGAGCAGGTTTGGCTATCTCTCATCTTGCTCATTCCAAATTCCTTTCCCCTTCTTCATCTCGTACCTTTGTGCTAACTAATCTTCTCCGTGTTCCTCGAATAAATAAAAACCTATTGAGTGTTAGCAAGTTTGCACAAGATAACCACGTTTTCTTTGAATTTCACCCTCACTTTTGTCTTGTGAAGGATCTAGCAACTCAGGAAGTTCTTCTCAAAGGGAGTTTGCATGATGGCCTATCAGGTTTAGTCTTGCAAAACTTCTCACTCAGTCCACCTTTTCAGCAAAATGTCTCTCATCTTCATTTTCTTCTACTAACAAGGATAACATCCAGCCATCAATCAATGTGCCTCCGAGTCTCTTGGATCGGTGGCACCTTAGACTAGGTCATCCTAGCTTACCTGTTGTTAAGAAATTTTTATCTTCTTGTAATGTCTTTGTTTCCATAAATGAATCTATGGCCTTTTTCACTGCCTGTGAACTTGGAAAAAGTCATAATTTACCTTTCACTTCTTCTTTAACACAATATTCAGAACCTTTTGAATTAATATATGCGGATGTTTGGGGTCCAGCTCATACTGTATCAAGAAATGGATTTAAATATTATGTGAGCTTTGTTGATGCCTACAGTAGGTTTACTTGGATTTATTTTCTAAAGCTTAAATCTGAAGTGTATACAGTGTTCCTTCACTTTAAGAAGTATGTTCAAACCCAATTCCAGAAACATATTAAGATCCTACAAACTGATTCCGGAGGAGAGTTTAGATCTCTTTCTAACTTTCTTCACAATCATGGCATAATCCATAGGTTCTCCTGCCCTTACACCTCCCTGAAAAATGGTGTCGCTGAAAGAAAACACCGCCATATTGTTGAGATTGGTCTTTCCCTGCTTGCCCATGCTTCTAAGCCCTTAAGTTTTTGGGAAGATGCTTTCCTCACTGCTGTTCATCTTATTAACAGACATCCAACTTCTGGAACTCTTGGCCACATACCACTCACGCTTCTTTATCATAAAACTCCATATTTTTCTTCTCTCCGTGTGTTCTCTCCGTGTGTTTGGGTGTCTATGCTTTCCATGCCTTAGACCATACAATAACCATAAGATTCAATCCTGCTCGAAATGTTGTATTTTCTTATGATACAGTAATGCCCATAAAGGCTACATTTGTTATAGTAAGGATGGCCGAGTTTATATCTCTAGGGATGTCAAATTCAATGAAGTGGTCTTTCTGATAAACATAAAAATTGTACATTAATTAAATGTTTTATAATATAAATATATAGTTTTTGTTTTATTAAATGTTTAAATATTATATGTTTTATAATAAATTGTATAAAATATAAGTTGTTGTGTAATTAAAAATTTTTACTATTTTTTACAGGTTCGATAAAACAAGAATAAACTTGGCGTTGCAAATAGGATTAAGAAGATTTTTGGACCTGTAGAAAGTTGATTATAATATCTACAATATTGTTGACAAGCATGAGATAAAAATCCTCTCACAATTGGGATCAAATTAAGCAACAAATAAAGTTACCAAAGGAGTGGTAGTTTTACCATGCTCTAGTATTTTGATCATATCTCTCAAATTACTTGGTCAAATGGTTTGAAAAAAATACCACAACTAGACAACTCAATTATCCACATGTTTCTTTT
>NC_133307.1:14481548-14483989 GCF_012295235.1 Primulina huaijiensis
TAAATTCTTGGAACCATTTAAATGTTAGTTTGGTTTTACCAACCATTTAACTTGGATTCCTTGATTTATTATATATGAATATATCATAGTATTAATTTATTGGTACCATTTAAATGTTTGTTTGGTTTTACCAACCATTTAAAGTGGGAACCTTGATTTAGTGTTTACAAATATATATAGCACAATAAATACTTGACCACATTTATAAGTTTTGGTATATATTATATACTTATAAGATAATAATTTATAACATAATATAAATATGATTATTTAATATATTGGAACCATTTTATTAAGTGGATTTCAATATTGTTCTTTAATGTTAACTTTATTAAAATACCAAGAGTGGATCCTTTAATATCAACTACTTAAATTAAAATTTGAACAATTAAAATTTACCCATTAAAGATTCAAACAATTAAAATTAAAAAGAAACAAAAACAAAAACAAAACAAAAAGACATTGTAGTGGACTTGTAATTACCTTAGCTTCCCTGTGGATACGATATCGGACTCACCGAATTATACTACTTGTGGACAACCTGCTCTTGGGAGTGCAACAATCAAAGTGACAACACTTTCCTTACAACAATATGTTTCAATTCTCTTCTGAAGATCCCTCGGACACTTCTTTACTTTACCTACCACAATTCATTCCCTCTAATATACCTCCAACTTTATACTCCTCTCAAAATCCTCATTATCATTCCTCTCCACTTTGTCCTTCTCCCACCATTTCCATGTCTTCATCCTCTCCTTCGGAGTCCTCAAACTCTGCCTCCTCTCCCAAGAATTGCCATCCGATTATCACTCGATCCAAGGTTGGAATTTCTAAGCTCAAAGTTTTGGTCACAAGCTGCTCCATACCTTGTGAGCTAGTAACTTTTCATGAGGCAAAAGACTCTCCAGAATGATGACATTCTATGCATAGTGAGTATCAAGCACTGGTTTAGAATCAGACGTGGTCCCTTGTTGAAGCCCCTACCCACGCCCCAATCATAGGCTGCAAGTGGGTTTTTAAACTCAAGACTAATCCCAATGGTGATGTTGCTCGGTATAAAGCTCGTCTCGTGGCCAAAGGGTACTCTCAAACTCGTGGTTTAGATTACACTGAAACCTTTAGTCCCGTTGTCAAGCCAACCAATATACGGCTTGTGCTCACCATTGCCATTCCTAAGGGCTGGAATATTCGTCAAGTTGATGTTAATTATGCCTTTTTACATGGACATCTTGATGAGATTGTTTACATGCGACAACCGACTGTTTTTAGGTTGGGTCACGCAGTTCTCAGCTTTTTTGTAGATTGCATAAAGCCATTTATGGTTTAAAACAGGCCTCTCGTGCGTGGTTTGTGTAATATCCAAACCTGGTGAACGGTATGGTTTAAGATTTCGTATGTTTATGGATTATTTGGTTAAGATTAAGTTTGATTTAAATGTTAAGAGTTGTGATTATGGGTCATAGTATTGTTGGTTATTATTGTTTTGTGGTATTGTTGATATTACTTGATGGGTAGTTGTGTTGTATCAGCGTTGCGATTCGATTTTTGTTGCATAGAGTTGTTTTTGCCGAGAGCAGACCGCACCCGCGGTGATTTGTGCAGCACACCCGCGGTCTTTATTGCAGAATTTGTGGAATTGCCGAAGAGACACTGCACCCGTGGTGGGATAGGTACCGCACCCGCGGTCGTCGATTTCAGAAATTTGGTTGAGGTGCCGAAGCCACAACGCACCCGCGGTGAGGTATGTAGCGCACCCGCGGTGCATGAACAGTAGAAGCGTGTTTTCGAGATTTAAGTGATATAATGCAAGAGTTGGTTCATTTTTCTCATTTCTTCTCCCATTTTCTCGATTCTTCAGTCCTTGGGAGAGCTAGGGTTCCATTTCCTTTCATTTCCTTTCTTTGATTCAAGCTACTTGTTGGATTATTGAAGTGTGATCAAGGTTCTTATGGGTTCAAGGAGCTAAGGTAAGCTTGTGGTATAGTTTATTCTTTGTTTTGGTGTTGGGAGAAATCATGGGTTTGTTGATGGTGTTGGTTTTATGGATTTAATGGTATGAGTTTGTGATTATTGGGTTATTGATGGTGCAAATTATGGTTTATTGTTGTAGGTTGTGTACCAAGGGTATAGATTCAAGGTTCCAAGTGTTGTAAGTGGAATTCATTTCCTTGTGCTCACATGATAATATATGTATTGTGTTTCAATGGTTTTAAAGTGTTATTCCCTTCCATTTGATTCATGCTATGTATTAATACACCTTGTTGTATATTAGAGACATTCTTATGTCTCAATTATGTTAAAGGGAATACAAAAGAAAATAGAGTCTTCAAAGTGTTTGTTTTAATGCCAAAGAGAGAATTCAAATGTTTTATTGGATTGATAGATACATAGTCAGAGATTGCATGCAATTAGTTGATCAACGACCATAGGCTTATATCCCT
>NC_133307.1:14484539-14538132 GCF_012295235.1 Primulina huaijiensis
ACAGGCCAAGGTAGAGGTCAAGGGAGAGGCCAAGTGGCTCAGGCAGTTGGGACCGATGGGATCTTTACTGCTTTCAAGAGAATGGATCCGCCGGAATTTGCAGGAAGCACTGATCCATTGGTGGCTGTAGAGTGGATCAAAGCTCTTGAGGCGATTTTCGATCATCTCAACTATGAAGATAAGGACAGAATCAGTTGTGCAGTGTTCATGTTAGTCAAAGCTGCACGCATTTGGTGGAATGCTACCAAGATAGGAATTGATGTTCCAGCATTGACGTGGCAAGAGTTCACTGATCTTTTCTATGACAAGTATTTCCCAGATGCACTTTTAGCTCGGAAGGTGACTGAGTTTTTAGAGCTTCGTCAAGGAGGTATGAATGTTGATGAGTATATTCTGAAGTTTGAAGAGGGCTGTCTGTTTGCTCCGTATATTGCCTCCAATGACAAAGACATGGGTGATCATTTCATTAGAGGCCTTCGAGCAGAAATCAGAAGGGACATCAATATGTCGAAGGCGGTGACATTCAAAGAGATTGTGTCTAAGGCTTTGTTGGCCGAGCAAGATGAGAAAGACATTGCCAGAGAGAGACAGGCGAGACAGCAGTTTGTTGCTCAAAGAGGTCAAGGTTCGAGCCAAAGAGGAAAGGACCATTTTAAAGGGAAAGGCAAGTTGGAGCCGAGTCCTAAACCACCGACAGTTCCATCTGATCCTGAGAAGCCATTGTGTCCCAAGTGCAGTAGACATCATCGGGGAGAGTGCAGATTTGGTACTCATACTTGTTACCGTTGTGGCACTGCAGGCCATATAGCCAAGGATTGTCCAAGAGGCTCGAGTAAAGAGAAGGTGCAGGGTCGCATCTTTACCATGACAAAGGAAGGTATAAACCATGATTCTTCTGTGATCTCTAGCACTATTTTAATTTCAGGCAGAGTAGCTACGACATTGATTGATACAGGTGCTACTCATTCTTTTATGTTTGAACTATTTTTGAGATCTTTGGGTATAGTTCCTTCTGTTATTCCCCTCCAGTTTAATGTTGTTTTGCCTTCGGGGGATGTGTTGTGCCCAACATCTATTGTGTATGCGTGCTCTGTTCAAATTGATGGGCGAGTTGTTTATGCCGACTTGATTGTTATTCCGATGGTTGCGTTTGATATTATACTTGACATGGATTGGCTATCAACCTATCGTGCAGTGATTGATTGCATTGCTAAGACGGTGAAATTTGCAGATGATGGCAATAGGGAAGGTTTGTTTGCCAGTGCAGGTACTTCGCTGATCCTTCCTTTTATTTCGTGTCTTGAGGCTAAGAAGTTGTTGTTTAGAGGTTGTGATGGGTTTTTGGTTTCGATTGTGGATATGGATAGAATTGTGAAGTTGAATATTGATGATATTGATTTTGTGAGAGAGTTCTCTGATGTATTTGAGGATGATGTGCCGGGTTTACCTCCAGACAGAGATGTAGAGTTTGTGATTGATCTAGTTCTCAGTACGGTTCCTATTTCTAAGGCTCCGTACATAATGGCCCCTTCAGAGATGAAATAGTTGAAGAAGCAATTGCAGGATCTATTGGATAAAGGCTTTATTCGGCCGAGTTCTTCGCCTTGGGGAGCTCCGGTTCTTTTCGTCAAGAAGAAAGATGGGTCGTTGCGGCTGTGTATTGATTATAGAGAGATCAACAAAGTGACGATTAAGAATAAGTATCCGTGTCCACGGATAGATGACCTTTTTGACCAACTGCAAGGGGCTACAGTGTTCTTGAAGATTGATTTGCGATCTGGTTATTATCAGTTGAAGGTTAGGGAGTCTGATATCCCTAAGACGGCGTTCCGGACCAGGTATGGTCACTATGAATTTCTTTTGATGTCTTTTTGTCTGACCAATGCTCCTTCAGTCTTCATGGATCTTATGAACCGTGTGTTCAAGCCGTATTTGGATAGCTTTGTCATTGTTTTTATTGATGACATTTTGATTTACTCCAAGAGCAGAGAGCTTCATTCAGAGCACCTCGGAGTTGTTCTTTAGTTGCTGAGAGAGAAGAGGTTGTATGCTAAGTTGAAGAAGTGTGAGTTCTGGTTGTAGCAGATTTCTTTCTTAGGGCATGTTGTCTCGAAGGATGGTATAGATGTTGATCCAGTGAAAATAGAGGCGATTCAGAAGTGGCCTATTACTACCACTGTACCAAAGGTACGCAGTTTTCTTGGTTTGGCGGGTTATTATCGTCGTTTTATTTCAGACTTTTCCAAGATTGCCCTGCCGTTAACTAATCTGACGAGGAAGACTGTGAAGTTTGAGTGGTCCAATGAATGCCAAAGAGGATTCCAGGAGTTGAAAGATAAGTTGACGACAGCTCCAGTACTTGCTTTGCCCAGTGGTTCAGAGGACTTTGTTGTTTTTACCGATGCGTCGAAGAAGGGCCTCGGTGCAGTGTTGATGCAACGAGGTAAAGTTATAGCATATGCTTCTCGCCAGTTGAAGGATTACGAGAAAAATTATCCTACGCATGATTTGGAGCTGGAAGCTGTGGTTTTCGCCCTGAAAATCTGGAGACATTATTTGTTTGGCGAAAAGTGTGAAATTTTCACAGACCACAAGAGTTTAAAGTATTTGTTTTCATAGAAAGAACTCAATATGCGACAGAGACGGTGGTTAGAGCTTGTTAAAGACTATGATGTGACTATTAGTTACCACCCAGGGAAGGCGAATGTTGTAGCGGATGCATTGAGCCGTAAGTCGAGTTCTTCTTTGAGTTCTATGATTCAGCAGCCGTTGTTGTTAGATTTGCAGCGAGAGGAGATAGCTTTGGTGGTTCCTGGAACCATTGCTCGTTTTTCAGCGTTGGTTATTCGGGCTACATTGACGGACAGGATCTGTAGAGAGCAGGCTATTGATGTTCAGTTGTTAGAATTGAGAGCTAGAGCAGAGGAGAGAGGTAATTCAGAGTTCGCGACGAATGGAGATGGTTTGGTGACATTTAGAGGCCGTATTTGCATTCCTGCTGGAGATGATATTCGGCGAGACGTCTTGACAGAGGCACATACCGCGCCATACTCGATACATCCAGGTAGCACTAAGATGTATCAGGATCTTCGTAGACTCTATTGGTGGCCATGTATGAAGAAAGATATTGCCATGTTTATTTCTCAGTGCCTAACTTGTCAGCAGGTGAAGATCGAGCACCAGAGACCTGCTGGGACATTGCTATCATTGCCGATTCCTCAATGGAAATGGGTGCACATTACGATGGATTTCGTGACTGGTCTTCCCAAAACGCAGAAAGGTTTTAACTCTATTTGGGTTATTGTTGATCGTCTGACCAAGTCAGCGCATTTTCTTCCAGTCAAGACGACATATTCCATGAACCAGTATGCCGAAGAGTACATAGCAGAGATTGTTAGACTTCATGGTGTTCCTGTGTCGATCGTGTCTTATCGTGACCCAAGATTTACTTCAGAGTTTTGGAAGAGTTTGCACAGAGCTATGGGTACACGGTTAGCATTTAGTACAGCATATCACCCCAGAGCGATGTTCAATCAGAGAGAGTTATTCAGATTTTAGAGGATATGCTCAGAGCTTGTACTATCGATTATCCTGGTAGCTGAAATTCTAAATTGCCTCTTGTTGAGTTCACGTATAATAATAGCTACCAAGCGACAATTGGCATGGCACCGTATGAAGCACTTTATGGTAGGAAGTGTAGATCTCCCTTGTATTGGGATGAGATTGGTGAGAGGAAGATGCTGGGTCCAGAGTTAGTCCAACAGACTGCTGATGTTGTTGCTGTTATCCGAGAAAGAATGAAGACAGCGCAGTCGAGACAGAAGAGTTATGCCGATGTGCGTCGTAGGCCATTGCAGTTTGAGGTTGGCGATCATGTGTTCTTGAAGATAGCACGTCTTAAGGGTGTGATGCGGTTTGGCAAGAAGGGAAAGTTGAGTCCGAGATTTATTGACCCATTTGAGTTCTTGGATAGAATTGGTGATCGAGCTTACAGGTTAACCCTACCGCCAGATCTTGACAGAGTTCATAATGTTTTTCACGTCTCTATGCTCAGGAAATATATTGCGAATCCTTCCCATGTTCTTCGCCACGAGCCATTGGATTTGACGCCGAATTTGACGTACCAAGAGATTCCGGTCCAGATTCTGGATCGCAAAGTTATAGTGTTGAGGAACAAAGAGATCGGCATTGTTAAAGTCCTTTGGAGGAATCATCTGATTGAAGAAGCCACGTGGGAACCAGAGGATGATATGAAAGAAAAGTATCCTGAGTTGTTTGTGCAGTGACGTCAATTTCGAGGACGAAATTTCCTCTAAGGAGGGGAGATTGTAATATCCAAGCCTGGTGAACGGTACGGTTTAAGATTTCGTATGTTTATGGATTATTTGGTTAAGATTAAGTTTGATTTAGATGTTAAGAGTTGTGATCATGGGTCATAGTATTGTTGGTTATTATTGTTTTGTGGTATTGTTGATATTAGTTGATGGGTAATTGTGTTGTATCAGCGTTGCGATTCGATTTTTGTTGCATAGAGTTGTTTTGGCCGAGAGCAGACCGCACCCGCGGTGATTTGTGCAGCGCACCCACGGTCTTTATTGCAGAATTTGTGGAATTTCCGAAGAGACACCGCACCTGCGGTGGGATAGGTACCGCACCCGCGGTCGTCGCTTTCAGAAATTTGGTTGAGGTGCCGAAGGCACACCGCACCCGCGGTGAGGTATGTAGCGCACCCGCGGTGCATGAACAGTAGAAGCGTGTTTTCGAGATTTAAGTGATATAATGCAAGAGTTGGTTCATTTTTCTCATTTCTTCTCCCATTTTCTCGATTCTTCGGTCCTTGGGAGAGCTAGGGTTCCATTTCCTTTCATTTCCTTTCTTTGATTCAAGCTACTTGTTGGATTATTGAAGTGTGATCAAGGTTCTTATGGGTTCAAGGAGCTAAGGTAAGCTTGTGGTGTTTTGGTTTTGGGAGAAATCATGGGTTTGTTGATGGTGTTGGTTTTATGGATTTAATGGTATGAGTTTGTGATTATTGGGTTATTGATGGTGCAAATTATGGTTTATTGTTGTAGGTTGTGTACCAAGGGTATAGATTCAAGGTTCCAAGTGTTGTAAGTGGAATTCATTTCCTTGTGCTCACATGATAATATATGTATTGTGTTTCAATGGTTTTAAAGTGATATTCCCTTCCATTTGATTCAGACTATGTATTAATACACCTTGTTGTATATTAGAGACATTCTTATGTCTCAATTATGTTAAAGGGAATACAAAAGAAAATAGAGTCTTCAAAGTGTTTGTATTAATGCCAAAGAGAGAATTCAAATGTTTTATTGGATTGATAGATACATAGTCAGAGATTGCATGCAATTAGTTGATCAACGACCATAAGCTTATATCCCTCAGAGTTATCGATGTATATCGATGGGATATAGGTACAGAGACAGAGTTACTATATAGATATCAATCCAACAGAGAAAAGAGAAATACCATCGTTATTGTTATTCATTCTATGATATTCATGTTTCAGAGTAGATGGTATTTAATGTTTTCGAAGCCATGTTTTCAGAGTGTGATATGTACATTGCTATGTAAGAGTTCCACTTGCTGAGTTTTATACTCATTTCAGTTATTTCATGTGATGCAGATAAGAGCGACGAGCTGGGACGTTGACTGAGGCCGGAGTCATATGCATGTAGAGATGGAGGAAGGAAAGATTATTTTGATAGCATTTTGGACATGATCATAAAAATGATATTTTGTTTTTTTTGTTGTATCATTTGATTGATCATGTGTCTACTTTTGACTATATGGAAATGTATTTTAAACCTTCTTTACTTCAAGAAAAATTTTAAATTCCGCTGTTATTTTATGAAATCGGGTCAGAGGGTTACAATTTGACAAACTCAAACGTGTTCTTTTGTCAATGGGGTTCTCTGCGTCTAAGGCCGACACATCTCTCTTTGTCAAATATGATTAAAGTTCTATTCTCTATGTTCTTATATATGTGGATGACATCTTAATTACTAGAAGTAATAACTCTCATGTTCAAGACTTGATCCTACAGCTACATACTCAGTTCTCTCTTAAAGATCTTGGTGATTTGTCCATCTTCTTGGGCGTCAAAGTGCTTAAGTGTCCATATCAATCTTTAGTTCTTACTCAAACCAAGTATGCCCGAGATCTTTTTGTCAAAACAAAAATGGATAAGGCTAAATCTCTGTCTACACCTATGATTACCAACAGCAATTTATCTGCACATGATGGCGATATATTTGAAGATACTACCTTATATCAAAGCACAGTCGGAGCTCTTCAATACCTCACGATTACAAGGCCCGACATTTCCTTCAGTGTGAATAAAGTATGTCAGTTTATGCAAAGACCTCTTCATACACATTGGAAGGCTGTCAAGCGTATTCTTCGTTATCTCACAGGTACTCTTGATTACGGGCTTCATCTAACTCTGTCTTCTAATCTCAATCTTATTGGCTACTGCGATGCTGACTGGGGCAGTGATATTGATGATCGAAGATCAACTTCTGGGTTTTGTTGGTTCTTTGGAAACACCCCTGTGTCTTGGAGCTCCAAAAAGCAAGTTGTGGTTTCACGCTCCAATACCGAGGTCGAATATCGAAGTCTTGCTAATGCCACATCGGACCTTCTTTGGATTCAATCTTTATTAACTGAACTCCATGTTCAACCAGTCGCACCTCCTATAATATGGTGTGATAATCTCAGCACCATTGCCTTAAGTGCAAATCCAGTACTTCATGCTGGCACAAAACATCTTGAGCTTGATCTACATTTTGCACGAGAGAAAGTATTATCCAAGTCTATCTCCGTTCGGCATGTCCCAACTTCTGATCAAATAGCAGACAT
Source organism: Primulina huaijiensis (assembly GCF_012295235.1). Lineage (NCBI taxonomy): Eukaryota > Viridiplantae > Streptophyta > Magnoliopsida > Lamiales > Gesneriaceae > Primulina > Primulina huaijiensis. The sequence goes on from NC_133307.1 coordinate 14,491,422, forward strand.
CCTCACTAAACCAGTGACCGCTGCTACTTTTCTCATATTACATTCCAAGCTCAGAGTTCTTCCTAAACCACTGCTGAGCTTGAGGGAGGAAGTTAAAAGAACAAATATTCAAGGCCCATAGTCAAAAGATCGAAGTCTGGTTCATAATCAAATGTTCAAAGCCTGGCCCATCAAGAAGATGCTGATGAATGCGCACTCACGAATCTAAAAAACAGAATGATTGTCTGGCATGTTAGTTGCAACAACAAATCCATATGTCATTATTTCATTTGTTGTATTTGCTATAAATGTAAAGATCAACAGTGTAATTTGGTGGACAATGAATAACATGTTTTTAATTCACAACTTCTGAGCTTTTCTATCTGCACATGCCCACTTTCACTAATTGTTAATCACTTTCGGTTAAATGAAAATAAAGCTGGATCATTTGATTCTCAATACATTGTAAATAAAAGAAAAATGTCACACTGGATCAAAGATTTTAGTGGATATAGGCGTTTGTCACCCAAGTAGCATACGAGCCTAATTACTCATTCGAAATATCCTCATGATATATAACATAAAGGCTGCATTAGGTATATTGTATGTTAAAAATTTAAACGTGTATTAATAAGTTTGGCAATTATATTATAAATTGTTTAAACCAATTTAAAATAAAATATGAAATTATTGTTAGAGTACCGTTTGTTCGCATCTAAGACGCAACGAAAGTTTAAAATTTTTAGTTCTGACATTCAAAATATGATTTAGGTATCGTTTGATTCAAATCCATACATAGGATGTTTAAAAATTATTTACCTTAGTGTTATTAAACATTGGACATTTAGCCTCTTGTGCAAATCGAGCCGGCTCATTGGTCCCCACCCCTCGTCTCCTCATACTCGCCCTCACCTGCATCGATCAAGTCTAGTGAGTCTAAAAACTCAACATGTATAAACTGATAATAACAAATAATACGTAATAAAAACCACATGTATTTTAAAGTAGAGCGTACATATTTGAACTTGAACATACTTACATAAATATAGACGTGCCATCATTTCATAAACATTTTCATAAACATACTTCCATCATACATACTTGAACATGCATAACATCATTTTGTGTAGGGATATGTTTCAAAGCAAGTGACTCATACATATATGCTTTTGATCAGACTAAACCACAGTACTGGGCTGCCAGGGATGTCCACTAACACATACATGAGATCCCTGGTCATGCTTTATTGGGTGAATTGGTCCCTGGTCATGCTTTATTCTTTCCAATCTTGATCTAAACCCGGTCATACTTTACCGGGGTGGAGAGGTTCTTGGCCACGTTCACCGACTTCCAAACCCGTTCATATTTGGTCACAAGACATTTCACATACCTCAAAAAAAATAAACATTTTATTTTGCACGTCGAACATATTTAAAAAGCGTCAAGAGCTTCGTTGGAATGCTCTGTACATGCTGTCCTAACCAAAGAAGCAAAGATTAAGGAGATCGTAACGAAGCCTGCAACCAAAACTTGAGAAAACATGAAGAACATGCACAAATTTTCACAGCTTGAGCGGGTTTACGATAAAAATCATATCTCTCTCATTTCTTATCAAAAAATTACGAATTTACTATTGAATCAAAGATAACACAGAGTAATACAAATCATATGTTGAAAACATTTCCAGAAAACCAACCTATAAGTCGCAGATATCGAAATAATAGAGGGTGACGGATTTTGTGACACAGAATTTTCACAGCTTGTGCGGTTTTACGATAAAAATCATATATTCATCGTTTTACTGTCAAATCAAATATATCAAAAAGTGCTACGTTTTATATGTTGAAATATTTTCCAGAAAATCGACCAAAATTCAATATTCGAAAAGACAGCAGACTTGGTTTTTGAGATCCAAAATCGTTTCAAATATTTTTACTCAAACTTTTGCATAACATACACATGTTTTTCATACAATACACATCAAAATAATTACTATGACAAGATCGATGCGAAAATGAAAGAATATACATGCATTTGATCTTTAAAACTCATGATAAAGCGAATAACGAAGCGACGCTGTGCGGAAAGCGATCCGAGCGACTTGAGACAAGATTTTGCTGCTAAAATCAACGTGTGGTTACGGAAATAATTTGAAGGGGAGAGTGGATGCTGGACAAAGAACTAAGAACCCTACCAATTCTCTCCAAAAAGAAATGAAAGGGTGCAAGAGATGTTTGTGTGTTTGCAAAGGCCAAGTGTGTGTGTGTGTAAGTGCATGTGTGTGTGAGTTAATGGGTTACTGGGAATTAAGGGGTTTAGAATAAAATACACAAATGATAAACTTTGAAACTTTAAAATCTTAAAAATCACCTAATAATTAAATTAAGCTTTAAAATGCTTAAAAATTCATAAATCATTTAAAATATCAAATTCTTGACCTGAAATAAAATATCACATTTTACAAATTGCCCAAATAGTCACCGGTCTCTTTTACACCGATCTCGCATCGAATAATCGCCTGAAATATAAACCTCAAGAAAACATTTTAACGCACATCACATAAACTTGTAATAATTCAAAATAATGCAATTTCATAAATCATGTGTCGCTAAAAATCATTTTAAAATTAAATAAATAAGTAACAATTTAAATAAATGCATGGGTTTTACGTGTATTGATTTTGGGCTCCACAATTCCTCCCCCACTTAAATAAATTTCGTCCTCAAATTTAAATCTTACCAAACAACTCCGGGTAGCGATTCCTCATATCTGCTTCGGTCTCCCAAATGGCCTCCTCCACTGATTGATTCAGCCATTGGAGTTTGACCAACTTGGTCACTTTTTTGCGAAGTCTCCGCTCCTATCTGTCTAGGATTTGGACAGGTCTTTCCTCATACGACAGATCTGGAGCCAACTGCAACGGCTCAAAACTCAAGACATGCGAAGGATTTGCTATATACTTCCTCAGCATCGATACATGGAACACATTGTGTACTCCAGCTAGATTCGGCGGTAGAGTTACTCGATAAGCAAGTGTCCCAACTCTTTTAAGAATTTCTAACGGTCCAATAAATCTCGGACTCAACTTGCCTCTCTTCCCAAACCTCATAACACCCTTCATAGGTGCTATCTTCACGAATATGTGATCTTCTACGGTAAATTCGAGATCTATCATTCTCTTGCCAGCATAACGTTTTTGGCGACTCTGGGAGGTCTTCATCCTGTCTCGGATCTTCACCACCACATCTGCAGTCTACTGAATAATCTCTGGACCAAGTTCTGATCTCTCACCAACTTCATCCAAATGAATCAGCGATCTGCACTTCCTTCCATACAGTGCCTCGTTGGGAGCCATAACTATAGATGATTGGAAACTGTTGTTGTAGGTAAACTCCACTAGAGGAAGCTTTGATTCCCAATTCCCTTGGAAATCGATCACACAAGCTTGCAGCAAATATTCCAATATCTGAATCACTCGCTCAGACTGGCCATTTGTCTGAGAGTGGAATACCATACTGAATAGTAACTTCGTCCCCATAGTTGAATGCAAACTCTTCCAAAAGCACGATGTGAATCTCGGGTCCCTGTCAAAAACAATAGAAACTGGGATCCCGTGCAATCGGACTATGTCCCTGATATAGAGTTCTGCATATTGTGTCATGGAGAAAGTCGTCTTTACTAGCAGAAAGTGTACCGACTTAGTAAGTCGATCCACTTTAACCCAAATGGCATTGGATCCTATGAATGACCTCGGCAAACCAACCACGAAATCCATGGTGATATTCTATCATTTCCACTTGAGAATAGGGAGTGGCTTAAGCATACCTGCTGGTCTTTGATGCTTTGCTTTTACTTGCTGACAAGTGAGACATTCAGATACAAATCGGTGATTGCAGGTGACAGGTACAACAAAAGAATCAATTTGGTACTTGGATAGTAGATGCTCGTGACATATGACAGGGGATGCAAATTTGCTATCCCAATGGATCAAATACACTAGTCCAAACATCAGTTTTTGAGACAACTTTAAAGGTAAAACTGTGGGTAAGGGTATCCACGGTAACATTATTATTAAAGATGTCTTACTAATTGATAATTTGAAGTATAACTTGATTAGCATCAGTCAATTATGCGACAATAATTTTTCAGTCTAGTTCAACAGACACACGTGCACAGTTACGAGTTCAAATGATGAGATCATTATAACTGGAAATCATTGTGGTAACACATATAAAGTCATTTGGACTAATCAACCTAATACACCAGTTTGTTTTATAGCTTCAAAATCTTATAAAAACTGGTTGTGGTATAAAAGGTTGAACCACTTAAACTTTAAGTCTATTGCTCATTTGAGTAACCATGAATTTGTAACGGGTCTGCCTAAAATAGATTTTTCAAAAGACAAAATTTGTTTAGCTTGTTAGTTTTGTAAACAAGTAAGATCTTCATTCAAAAACAATGGTAGTAAATCTTCCTCCAGATGCTTAAAACTGCTACATATGGATCTTTTTGGTCATATATCAGTCATGAATTTAGGGAGAATGAAATAAACCTTGGTAGTTGTTGATGATTTTTCAAAATTTATTTGGGTTTTCTTTCTTAAATCAAAAGACCAAATTGTTGCACAACTGATTAAACTTTTCAAAAGATTATTAAATGAAAAATCAGTTGGGATTGACAGAATAAGATCTGATTGAGGGAATGAATTTTTCAATCAAAATCTTTAGCAATTTCTAGAAAATACTGGAATTAAGTATGGGCTCTCAACAACTAGAACTCCTAAGCAAAATGGTGTAGCTGAGAGAAGAAATAGAACTCTTAAAGAAGCTACTAGAACAATGCTTGTTGATTTTGGTATTTCTCAAATATTTTGGTCAGAAGCAGTAAACATTGCATGCTACACTCAGAACAGATCAATGATTAATAAAAATCATTTGAAAACACCGTATGAGATCTGGCATGGACATAAAAGTATGGTGTCCTATTTCAGAATATTCGGTTGCAGATGTTATATTCACGATAATGGCAAAAATCATTTGAAAGAATTTGATGCAAAATCTACAGAAGGAATATTTCTGGGTTATTCATCAATTAGTAAAGCTTATATAATATTTAACAAATGCACTTTGAATGTAGAAGAGTCAATTCATGTTTCCTTTGATGAATTTGTCCTAACTGATAAGTCAGCTGATCTAGTTGAGCTAGTTGATCGCTTTACAGATATAAGTTTGGAGGATGATAGTGAAAAAGAAGTTCATATCAATCGAAATCTCCTTCAAACACCAGAACAAGAAATACTAGATCAATCAGTTGAATAAGAAAATGTTCCTGATAATCAGTTGATGGAGCAAAACGATGACAATCAAATACCAACTGAGACAGCAGCAACTGAAACTGAAGAGAACATTCAGTTACCAACTGAAACAGTTGCAGACATCGATCTAACCAATGCTGATTACAGTTAGAAGAAATCACATCCACCAGAAATGATGATAGGTAATCCATCTGATCCGGTATGAACTCATAATCAAATAATTAATTTATTTATTCATTCAGTCTTTGTTTTCCAACTAGAACTAAAGAAAACTGATGAAGCTCTTTGAAACGTTCACTACTCGTTTTGCTTTAAAAGTACTAGAATTTTTTTTACCCTAATAGTTCGGCCGATATCATTTTAAAAATAAAACAATCAACTATATTTGAAAAGTCAAAGGAAATAGTTCCAAACGTAAAATCGTCAAACGTTTTACCCATCCTATGTAAGACTGAGCGCTTGCCGCTTTACCAAAAGCTATAGTTGATCCGCACAGCAGCTCAAGCACCACGGTTCGATCGCTCTACCAAGCAGGGACAATTATTGCACCCAAAAATCTCCCTCCCAATAATTGCACTCCTTGCAATCAATGGGAATCGAACCCGTGACCTTGGCTCTGATACCAATTGTAGAACCGAGCGCTTGCCTCTTTACCAAAAGCTATAGCTGGTGGTAATGGTGCAACTTAAATCTTTTAAACCGCACAGCAGCTCAAGCACCACGGTTCGATCGCTCTACCAACAAGGACAATTATTGCACCCAATATCCTAACTTAGCAATATTTCAAAAATAAAGCTAACTCTAACAACCTCTCAAAAACCACTCAAAAGCATAATGAAAGTCGAAAAAATCTTTAACATAATCTTTAAATTATAAATGCGGAAAAACTAGCAATGGTCCTCGGTTTATGTGCACCTTCAGTCCAGTAAGATCAACCATCAAGACCTCCACTAGCATCAACATCATACTCACCTGCATCAGTCACACCTAGTGAGTCTAATGACTCAACAAACCATATTCTTGATAACAAATAATACGTATACAATCACATGCAACAATGAAAATACTTTTATTTAAAATAACATTTCATAATCATGCATAAACCTAAACATTTTCATATCATCATAAACATATTCATATTCATCATATACATATATGTATTCTTTTTCGTTGAATTCAGATCGTTAATTGTGACTTTAATATTCGTATTAAAAGTCGATGGATCCATCTACATGTAACCACAATACTGGGCGGTGAAGACATCAGCGACACTCTCACCCGTCTACTGAGCCTTGGCCTTACGTATTATCGTATCATCTATCATCGCATTAGTCACAATTACTTCACTTCCTTCAACATTTCATATTTTCATCACTTTATAAAATTAAAGCATATAATAATCATTTTTCTTTTAAACCAAGAATGCAACATGTCTTTTAGCATTAACGTTTTATCATAAAATTCCATAAACATTTAAAATAATCATATTAACATATTTTACAGCATTCAGGGACTGTCATGACGTTTATTATTTTCTAGGTGTAAAATGTTGGTTTGACCACTAGACGTAAAATTTAACGATTTTGATTTTTTCTTATTTCCGTTGACTCTAGACCATCCCAAATAATTATTTAAGCTTAATTAAATTTTCTCATATTTCTATTTAGCTTAAATCCTTGGTTTTTTATTTATTTCGTAATTAACAATTCGTAATGCGTTTTAATCTCGAATAAATTCAAACTTTAATATAAAATTCTCAAATTTTTAAACATAGACTCTTTATATTTAATTTACCCTCGTGAACCATGATTCGGCCCCCGTTGAACCACGTTTCAAACCCTTAGCCATGAAAACCCTAAAACCGAACCATAAACCAAACCCTTGAGCCATATCTGTTTTCCCTCAAGCCGCACCCCCGAGCCACCACAAGCCAGGCCCTTCCCAGACTTTCTATGGACCTTGATGGACCCACTGGACCCCTAGGACTCGACCCTAGCCCGATCCAAAGCCACCTACACCAGAAGCATGCTGCGACCGAGACAACCTAATACAGTAGGACTCTTTCAACTTGACTAGGACTCTAACCACCGAGCCAACCCCAAACCCATCCCCTCGTGAACCCTTTTAGGAAACTACAGGCCTAGCCTGACCCAGCTATAACCACCCTGGCCGAGCCACAAGCCCCTGCGCACAGCTGCATCACACGATAAGCCATGGTTAGACTATGACTCTTTCCCAGCCATTGTGCTCGAGTCTTGGCGTGGCTAGGACTCCTCTCCTGACCCCATCACGTCCCAGCTGAGCTCTGGTCGAGCCTTGGCCGAGCCGTGCATGGTTGTTCCCTAAAACTCACAACAAAACATGCAATAATTCATTCCATCTGTTCTTAGCTCTCGTGCAGCCTATCACCATGCCTCTTATGACCCTTAAACTCGTGTAAAATGTTCCATAAACAATCTCTAATCATGGCAGCCCCTTCATGTAATTATAAAACAAGTTTTGATGCAAGAAAACATACCTTAATCCCATGTTTATACATAAAAACGAAAATAATGAAGAGGGAAACTTGTTTTTCATGTAAACCATAAACTATTACACATTAGGGTATGATAGATGAGAAAATAAAGAATTATGTCGTGTCATATACGCACAAAAATGTTTTGGTGATTCGAGGGACGTCGACGGAGAGAACCTTGCTGAATTTTTCATCAAGCTTTTCATGGCTTTCCCTTCAAAATCTCGTGTGGTGTGTGTGTGTGTGTGTGTATGTGTGTGTGTGTGTGTGTGTGTGTTTTGCTAGGAAGAGTCCTAGTTTATTTTGGGGGTGAGGGGACGTGAGTTGTGGTGTGGTTGGGGAGGGTTATTAGCTTTTTATTCTAGTTAAAACTCATGGTGCAAACTTGGATCCATTAGCCAGGTATAATAGGCCCATTAAACCCATTATTATTATTTCAAATATTTTGCTTAGGAAAATTTGTGAAATTATTAGTCGAGTTCTCAAAAAGTTCCTATTTTTGTTGAAAATCAAATACCGTTAAAAATTACGACTCAGCGTATAAAATCACTTCAAAACTCCTTATTCTTAAAAATATCTTAAAGCATCAACCTTATTTTAAATAATTAAAAGCAATTATTTAATAAAAATATTTTCTCTTTTTTCAGCCATCGGTCTCCGTTCCTCGATCGCATCTTGAATAACCTTTAAAAATACAGTTTAATGCATCCATGCAGAAAAGTACATTTTAAATGTGTAAAAATGCACACCATATTTAATTCATGCAATTAAAATCATTTAATTAAAATAATAAGAAATATAATAACTTGCATGAATGTGGTTCACGTGGACTTCAAATTTTTGGGACGTTACACTCTTGCTGATCCTAAATGGATAAACGCAATGCAAGAAGAGTTATACCAGTATACCCATAACAGTGTCTGGAATTTAGTTCCAAGACCAGTTTTTAAAACCATTATAGGTACAAAGTGGGTCTATAGGAATAAATTGAACGAAGATGGTTCAGTTGTGCGCAATAAAGCGAGGCTTGTAGCACAAAGATATAGGCAAGAAGAAGGAATTGATTACGATGAGACATATGCACCAGTTGCAAGACTGGAAGCAATCACAATGTTCCTTTATGTCCCATTCAAAGACTTAAAAGTCTATCTAATGGATGTCAAAAGAGCATTCCTGAATGCTCAGCTACATGAAGAAGTATATGTTGAACAACCACCAGGTTTTGTTAATCACTCTCTTCCTGATCATGTTTATTACTGGAACAAAGCTTTGTATGAACTTAAACAAGCGAGCTTGGTATGAGAACTTATCAAAATACTTAACTGATCATGATTTCACTATTGGAACAGTGGATAAGACTCTAATCAAATTTATTAAAAATGATCATATTTTACTTGTGCAAATATATGTTGTTGATATTATTTTTTGGTCAACTAACCCCAAATTATGTGAGAAATTTGCCAGTTAATGCAGGAAAATTTTGAGATAAGTATGGTGGGTGAACTGACATTCTTTCTCGGTCTGCAAGTGAAGCAACTGAAAATTGGTACTTTTATCAGTCAAACTAAATACACGAAAGAACTTCTTACGAAATTTGGCATGGAGACATGTTCAGCTGCAAATACTCCCATGAGCTCATCGATTAAATTATACAAAGATGAAGGGAGTATATTAGTTGAGACAGCACTATACAAAGGTTTAATAGGGTCTTTATTATACCTAACTGCTAGTCGTCCTGATATTGTATTTGTTGTTTTCATGTGTGCTAGATTTCAGGTAGATCCTAAGCAATCGCATTTCTCCAAACACATATTGAAATATCTTAAAGGTACACGAAATATGAGCTTATGGTTTGCTAATGAATCATCTTTCAATTTAGTTGGTTATTCAGATGCATATTATGCAGGATAAGCATGATCGAAAAAGCACCAGTGGGACATGTCAGTTTCTAGGAGACAGACTGATTTCATGGTTCGGTAAGAAGCAAACATCTATAGCAACTTCCACAACTGAAGCAGAATATATCTAGCTGTTGGAAGCTGCTGCGCTCAACTGCTCTGGATTCAGCAACAACTGAAAGATTATGGATTCGTTGCAGAGGAATCACCAATGTTCTGTGACAATATAAGCACAATTGCGATTAACTATAATCCAGTTCTACACTACAGAACCAAACACACTGACGTCAAACATCATTTCATCAGAGACCATGCTCTAAAGAAGGCAATCAAGCTGGAGTACATCTCAATTGAACAACACACAGCTGATATCTTAACCAAGCCATTACCCGAGACTAAGTTTTCTTACTTTCGTAATATTCTTAGTTTAATTGATTTGCCTTAATATTAGTTGCATTGTTATGTCAGTTTGGGTTGTCAGTTATTATTTGTTCAACTGTTACTAATTATCTTTTAAGTTAGTATCAGTTAGAATGTAGAAGAAATTAAAGCAGTAAAGAATATACAAACATTGACTGAAATAAACTTTTTATTGATTGGAACGAATAGCTATTACATTGTTTATTTCATTCTCTACTGCATTCAGCCAGGAGTTCATCCATGCGGATAGCTTGCCAGTGGCAGTCTTCTGAAACTCATCTGAAAAAACAATGTTTTTCAGAGTCCTCTACTCCTTGAGAAGCATCAGATGGTAGACACCTTTATATTTGAAGATGTCTGAAGCATGAGCAACGCCAAGATGCCACATATACTTATTCTCAGTTGCAACTCGCCTTCGAGTGACAACCAGCTCATCCTCTCTGGAAGACTGCAGCTCTTGGATTTTAGTCCATGAATGTCTTCTCAATGACAAGATTTTCTATTTTCAGCTTCCGAACAGCTTTAATGAATTGCTTCAACTCCTCAGCAAAGTCTGGCTGCTGTGAACTGCTTGATGCGTCCATTTGCTATTGCTATATTTTGTGATATTTGCTGAAATATTTAACTGATCTTATGACTAACTTCACTTTTATTTATATATAAGCTTCGAGTCTTCTAAAGAGACGTATTTGTTATATCCGACGATTCATATTCCAAGGAGAAGTATTATCTTTTATTTATGCAATATATTTTAGAGAAAATCGTTGACTTGACTTTATACTATTTACGTTAATATTCAGTTAGTCAATTGTTATCAGTTAGTGTGATGAAAGAAAATAACAATGAATTGAAATAGCAATTTTATTGATAATATCTTTCTATTAATACACGATTCAGTTCCTTTCAACGGTTTCTAGCCAAAAAGACATCCAACTGACATCTCACTACAGGAAATTCTTCTGTAGCCCTCTAGGAAGCAATTCTTTCTAGCACTATCTGCTCCTTGATAAACATAAAGTAGTAAAGACCTTCATCAGTTACAAGGTCTGAAGTGTGAATGACGTCGAGACGCTTCTTATATTTGATTTCAGTTGCCTTCTATTTATCAGTAGCAACTAATCTATCTCGCTGGATAGTCTGCAAGTCATGTATCTTCGTCCAGGTGGACATGAATTTTTCAAAGACAAAATCTTCGATGTCTTTCTTCCAACTTTCAACGTGTGGAAGTCTTACTGCAGGATTAGGATTGTTGGAACTGCTTGGTCTATCCATCTGTGCTTAATTGTTATTATCTGCGTAAATATTCTGTATCTGATGAATTTGATCTTATTTATAGATAGACTCTAACTGAAGAAACAAAAGAAGACGAAGAGACATCAGCCAACAGAATGCAATTAAGGATGAGATTCTCTTACTCTCTTTTAATTATAATCATTTTTTAGGGGGGATATCGGTTTTCAATTAGTTAACTGATAAGACAATCGTCAGTTAGTCTTCAACTGAACTAATTTTGTTCTCAACTGATCACTCAGTTTTTAACTTAACTGATCTTATCAAGTAAGTTAACTGATTATTCGATACGTATTCCATATTAAATGATGGGACTGTTAAAATTACGTATTTAATTGTGTCATTCAGTGAATAATAACTTGTAACGTGGCCCCACGTAGTCCAAACATTTTTCATTCACGATTACACACAACGTACACACATTTTTAACTCAATTCCTCTTCAACTGACACGTGTCCAAAAATTTGAACAGTCACCAACGTAATAAATGAACCTACTTCATTTCAATTCTTTATGAGCACTTCTATTCTCAAGAACATATCATACACAGAGCTTTCTCTCCTACGCAAACTCTGAAGACAACTCAGAAATGACAAGCCAAGTTCCCGCTTACATTCTAAATGCCATGGCCATCGACTTTGACTCACTTATTTAAGTCAAAGACGAAGCCATTCGAAGCATCTTTCAGAAGCTGGAAGCAACTGGCTTAAGGAAATTTCTTGGGTCATCTACTCAAGAAATTTATTCCAAAGAGATTCATGATTTCTATGACAACGGCTTCATATCGGCTGAAGGGAAGATCACAACTACTGTCAGCAGCAATTTGCTGATTATTGATGGAGAATAATTTGTACCATCTTCCAACTGTCGTCTGATGGCCTTTCTCACTTTTTTGAAGTAAAAGTTGCTGATGTGGAGAAGATGCTAACAATTTTATCTGCTGATGGGAGGAAGATAAAAGTCTCTGATCCTAAGAAGGAGCTAAAATATTAATATCAGTTGCTGGCAGATATAGTGGCCAAGGGTGTTTTAGCTAAGGCAGTCTCTTTTGTTGCCCTCACCCTCGAGAAATTTCAAATAATGGCTGCTCTGGTGAATTGACGCAAGTTGAACTGGTCAACCATCTTGTTAAACATTTTGAAGAACATGGTTCAATCGACCAAACAATCCAAGGGCTTTGCTGTGCCGATCAGCTTCTTTCTAAAGAACAGAGGTTTGGTGGATGACTCTTCTGAGAATTCATCCAAATTCAAAGTCTTCAATACTAAGAATGTTTAGCTACTGAAGACTAAGCTGGATATAACTCTTGAGCAGTTTTTAAAAGCCAAAAAGGAGATTGGGACAGAGGCAGATCCCAAAAATGGGAAGATAAAGGACTTGGCTAAGTCAAAGAAAACAATAAAAAGGAAATTGATTGTAAGTGAAACTGAAATTGAATCGGAAGAAACCCCTTCTCCGAAAATAATGGAAAAGCCAAGGACCCAGAAAGCCAAACCAGCACCTGCTTTGGAAGCCATCCCAGTTAAGAGAATGAGGCCAACTGGAGCTGAACAGCCTATCAGTGCTATAACAATCAGGGCAGTTCCAGTTGCACCCTCAACTGAACATCAGTTACCACCTCCAACTGCTCCCTCAAAGAAGACTATCACCGAATTTGGTGATAAACAGAAACATGTTGGAGTGAGAGCACCACCTATCACCATCATCGGCACAACTCCATTTCCTTTCGCAAGACCAAAAGGAGTGGTGATACGAGAGAAATTGGATTCAACTATCTCAGGACTGAGTATTTCTCTTGTCCTCAGTGACCCAAAAGGTAAAGACAAAATGATTGAAAGCCCAGACCAACCTACCCGATTCGGACTCATATTGATTTAATATGGGAAGAGGTAAATGATTTTTCTGAATTGAAGTTGAAAACATACATTGAATGGGTCAGATTCAGAACCGAAGTGTTTGCCAAGAGATTGCAAAAGACATCTGTTCTGAATAAATTCATCGCCATGGAAACTATAGTCCTAAGGGTAGTTAAAGCTGCCATGATTGCTCAAGAGGAGAACTTATTTATTTGATTTGATGTGTGCCAAGAATCTAGCTCAAGTCGTAGCTCAGCTACGCAAGAACTATGATCTTACCAATCCAACTACCTTCAATGACAAAGCAGTTTATGACCAGTTGGACATGGATCTCATATAATTGCAAATGAAGATCAAAGAATGGAAACTGGGTCAACAATTGATTATTCCAACAAATTCCCAAAGTTCTTCCTCCGAAGAGCAGGCTGAACCATCAACTCATCAGCCAGAACCATTTCAGGAAGCAGTTACTGAAAAAACTGAGCAAGTAACTGTTCCTTCTTCAAAGGATGCTCAACCATTATCTTCTCCTCCAGCAGGTCTTCAACTCTATACCGATGTTTAATTGTCACTGGCAAATGTCGATGAAGCGATACAATCAGTTGCCGTTGATATCTAGCTGAATGTTTTAACTGAAGAATCAGTTGAAGACGCGAGCAAAACTTAACAACCAGCCTCAGAGGCTGTATTATCAGAAGTTGAAGAACCAGTTCAGTCGCCTGCCACGACTGAACAAGAAGTACAAGCTGAAACTGACGTGGCTCAGTTGCACTCCGAACAACCTGAAGAAGTGCCAACTGAAGAGCCAACTGAAGTATCAGCTGATAAACCAACTGAAAAGCCTACCAGCTCAACTGCTGTTCAGAGTTCCACTCCTCCTCAAGAACCTCAACAAGAGGTAGTTGAAGAAATTATTCCAGAAATGGTTACAGTTGTGAATGAATCACCAAATAGGACCTTGGTAATTTTTAATCAAGCAGGCAAGGAGCAAGAACTAGAATCATCTGAAGCTCTATCTCCTCAAATACCAATGGCGACTGATACTATGATATAAGAAATTCAGTCCAACCTTCACAATTTGATTTCATCTATTTCTGATATAAAGTCAACCCAATTGCTGCACACATTAAAGACTGACTCTATGAAGGAGAATACAATGAAGAACCTACAACATGTTACAAAGGATATTACTTCCTTATTTCTCCAAATAGATCAATTAAAAAAAGACCGAGTGACAGTTCAAGCACATTTCCAAACTCAAGACATGTTAAAAAATCGAATTGAATTTTTGGAAATAGTAGGGACAAAGAGAATAGATCTGATGCAAGAACAATTAATGAATGCAATATTCAATGTCACCTCGGAAGTCCGTGCATTATCCAGCTAGGTTGATGGGTTTGACAAAAAAGGAGAAAAGGAAGAAGAACAGCAGAATCTATCTAAGAAGAGACATATTCAACCGACTGATCAAGGACCAGCTGATAAAAGAGCAAAGAAATGAAGAAGTTCAGATCAGTTAGAAGATGACATTTATATTCAGTTGAGAGCTTTGGCAGATTTTCAGTCAGTCAAAAGAAAATTCCTTTATTCAGAAATTCTTTTTTTCTTTCATTCTTTGTACGAATCTGTACATTGAAAGAACTACTAATAAAAGATTATTTTATCTACAAGAGTTCATTGTTGATCAGTTCATAAATTCTAAGTTTTTTCAAACACCTAAAAGGTGGAAATTGTTGGAAACTTAATTTCGGAGTTTGACAAATTGAGCGTGAAAAAGGTGAACAACTGATCAAGATGACTGAAAGTAACTGAACTGAAGATTCGTAAAACTTATAATTGTCCGAACTGAAGATTAATGCGTATATAATCAAAGACAACTAAACTAAGCAAAGCTAATTGAACTGTGTAGTCAACTGAAATAATAGTTAAGACTGATCAGTTACACAACGATCAGTTAAGACTGATCAGTTACACAGCAATCAGTTAATCGTATCGGCTATGTTAACTGATAAATCATCTTGACACATCATCAGTTAAGGAACGTAGCTATCAACCGAAAATTGTACAAAAGCAGACTGCAACGTGTAGTGGGAACGCCGCATTTCATAAAAGCTACAGTGTACGATTGTCAGAAGAATGTTGATGTGACTATACAACAGATACAAAGATTCAAAATGCATTCATTGTTATCGTTGGAAGCAAAGCCTATAAATAGCCGAGAATATCAGCTGAAGCAGAGTTATCGAATTACAAGTTTTGCAACCAAGTGTTACAGAGTTACGAAGTCATCAAGCAATATAGACAAGAACTCTACATATATTTTTTCAAGTTTAAAAGCTCTCAAAAGCTCACGCTTATTATACACATTCATAGCTTTCAGGATATACCTTGAGCTTAAAGCACAAACACTCAACGTTGTATTATTTGATCTTGTAGAGATCAGTTGTGCTAAGAAATTACACATCAGTTGAGTACTGATAAGTTGTATCGATACTAAGAGTTTCAGTCTTTGCAGTGTTAAGTCCAAACTGAAGTGGGTTTGTACAATTCATTGTATAGATCAAAATTTTTTAGTGAATATTCTATCTTCGAGATAGAAGAGGTGACGTAGGAGTAATTGAAATCTCCCAACATCGAGAAATCTTGTGTTCTTTCTTATTAGTTATATTATATCTGTCTTTCAGTTATTTCCACAATTTCATTAAGTTATATGATTGACATTGACAACAATATTAGCGAATTCAGTTTATCACTAAATTGATTCATCAATCGAAGATGTTACATCTACTCATTTTAAAAGCGCAGAAATTTTTTTTTAAAAGCTCACATTTTCTAAATAACATTTAAAATAACCGTAATTATTTTAATAATAAAAATGACGCAGTTTAAAGTAACCAACATCATCCAAGATCAAATGTAAACATAAACGAGTAAAAATCGTAAAATCATCAACGTATGAAAATATTCATCTACTCTCAAATCTCTTAATAAAAATGTGAAAAACATGTGGTCCTCGAGTCGTGTCACCGCACCTGGTCTGCCTACTCAGAGTTCGGCACCTCCAGTCCCCTAATCCTCAGGCTCACCTGCATCACACATGCCTAGTGAGTCTAAAGACTCAACATTCCCGTACCAGAAATGACAAGTGCATATACATGACACACATAAGTGAAAAATATCATACTCAACATATCTTTCATGAACTTAAAAGCATAACATAAACGTGTCGGGAAAAATCATATCCTGTCAAATCATGTCATCTCGTGTCATCATATACGTATACATTTTCATTTAATTGAATTCAGTTCATTAGTTGTGACTTTCGTATCAGCTCTATCGTATCAGCTCTATCGATGGCATCAAATGTCCATAACCACGGTACCGGATGGTGGGAACATCAGTGACAGCATTACCCGTCCACTGAGCCTTGGCCTCAGCTCATCATATCTCATGTAATCATATACATATACATCGTCAGTCACAACCAATTCTCGTCCTTCAAAAACATCGTCATATTCACCACTTAATTAAAATATGCATATACATAACTTTTTCTTTCAAACCAAGCATACACAGTATTTATCATAATTTCAAAAAAAATCATAAGCATGATGAATAAACATTTAAAACATGATAAAATGTGCTCAGGGTATTGCCAGGACCAAAATCTCACACCGTGTGCAAAATAACCACTTTGCCCCTGGAAACCCAAAATTTACCATTTTACCCCTGGACCTCTAAAATTGACCCGAAGCTTACCCAACTCCTTAAAATGTCCCAAAACATATTTAAAAGCATTCTTAGACGTAAACTCGAGCCCAATATCAAACTTAACCGATTCGTTTTAAAACTTAGATCGTGGATCCCGATTTTATCCCGAATCGACTCGAAACTTAACCAAAATTATCCCAACTCTTTACCACACCTTATAAACACTTAAAAGGTCATAAAACCATCAAGACTAAGCCCCTAAATATCTCAGCCAGGACCTGCAAGGTGCTGAACCAATTTTTTCCTACCACACTCGTAATCCCCAAGTGTACCTTAGTCACGTTTTATTTCCTACTCCAAAACCAAAAGTACCGGCCCCGGCTCAGCCTATCCTAGACCACCCTAGGACTCCTCTGGACTCAAAGAAAACATGACTCCAGCCCTATGCAGCCAACGCACGAATCACTCACGCTAGAAGCCGAAGCACCTCAACTGCAACTCCCTTGCACTCGGTTCATGCGTGCTGCTCAAGGGTTCAAACCAGCAGTGTTAGGGCCATCTAGGTCATGGTTTGGACCCATCAGAAGCAGGTCCACAGCCTGGAATCACCGTGACACAAACGTTTCCCCCTACACTCGATCTACCCAAAAATCGAGCCCCACCACGATACACCCCTCGATCTTTCCACTCACAGCAACAACGATCGATGTTGCTCCCAAAAACACATCTTGACACCATTATCAGCCTCTTGACAACCCTAATCCGCATCCCCTTGCACAATAAAACAGGAAAATAGGTGAGCAACAAACATAGAAGGCAAGACAACACATGCAAATCGAAAATCTTTAATGGAAACGGTTGGATCGAAAGTTTTCATGCAATAATGCATTCATCAGCGTATATAACATGTGTGATGGAAAATAAAAGATACAATGCGTGCCTGGTGTAAATATTTTGCAAGAAAACCGAAGAACGAGCGTCGGGAATCAAGCCGGAGAATTTCTTTTGCAAGAACAACTATGGCCGAAGCTTCCTTATGGTTGGCTGTTGGAAAACCGAGGAGGAAATGTCTGAATGGGGGGGAGGGTGTCGGCTGGTGGGGTGTGTAATAATAGATTTAGGGTTAATTAGGTATTATTATCTAGATTAAGATTAAGCTAATAAGCCCTAATTGTCATTTAAAAGTTTAAAAATAAGTTTTTATCCCAATAAGCTTAAAATTAAGCCCATTAAATTCAAGCACACTCCCGAAAAATATTTTGTGTTCGAAATTTTTTGAAAATATTAGGCGAACTCTCAAAAAGTCCCCCGATTCGATAAAATTTACGTACCGTTAAAAATTATGCTCTGGCGGGTAAAAATACCCAACAAACCCCATTTTTTGAAAAATGCATAGTTAAATAAAAATCCTAGATTGCATGCATTCAGATTACGTGAATTTAATTCCTTGACCTTACAACTCTCCCCCCTTAAATAAAATTTTGTTCTCGAAATTTAGAACGTACCGAATAACTCCGGGTAGCGACTCCTCATCTCCGTCTCGGTCTCCCAAGTAGCCTCTTCCTCGGAATGATTCAACCACTTGAACTTGACCATCTGGATCACCTTGTGTAATATCCCAACCTTTTATCCTTTTATTGTTAATGATGTTATTATATGGTTTGGTGTTATGGATATATGGTTAAGTTATTATTGATCATGGTTAGTGTTATGGTTTATGAGTATAGTTGATGGAAGGGTTGGTATTTCATGTTATAGCATCAATATGTTTATTACATTGTATTCATGGTTAATTATTATATGGTTTTGGGTATGGTTAAGTAGATGGTTGTGTATTTGAGGAGTTGTTATTGTTGTGAAGGTATAATTTTGGGAGTTGGATTGATGGTTTGGATGGTTTGAGCCAAATAGGTAATTGGGGTGCAGAAACGGTATGAAAATTTTGGTATTTGTTACGGTTTTTAGCACAATGAATGGGATATTGATCCAAATGACATGAGGCTAATTGCATTAGAAAGCTAAGATCCAAGGCTACAACTTTCATGTTTTGAGTTTTTTTTAAATAATTGAGGAAGATGAGTCAAAAGTGGCCCGAAATGGGTCGTATGTATAGTTGTTCTTGCACTGACACATGTTGGGAGAATGGACATAAATTTTTACTCACACCTCCAAATGACCCGACACTAGTTGGAGATTCAAGAAAAGACATAGGGCTACAACTTTCATGTTCACCACTTTGGATAATTCGGAAGAAAAAGTGCAGTTTTGGCCCTTGGACCGAGGGTACATGGACCCCTACACGGACCCAGGCACGGGGTCCGTGTCTTGCCAAGCAAAATTTGTGTTTTCCTGTGTGTACACAGACCTATACATGGAAGGAGGCACGGGGTCCGTTTCTATGGCGTAGAAAACATATCTTTAAGAGTTTCTAAGCCAATTATTATGTCATTTCTCTTGCTTCTCTTGCATCCATCGACTTGGAGAGTTAGGGTTCTTCATTTCTTTTCTAAATTCTTTTCTTTCCAAGGTTTGGATCTTCAAGTTGGAGGGGTGATCTTTATATCCTCAAGAGCAAGTAAACAAGGTAAGGAAAATTATCTTTTGGGTATTTGGTTGAAGTGAAGGGAATGGTGGTTTAGGCTTGAATGATAGTTATAGGTTAAAGATGTGAAGTTAATGGTATAATCTTGATCTTGTGTTGTAGGATCAACTACCAAGAAACTATCACAACAAGTTCTATTGGTTGTAAGTGGGCTTTTTCCTTGAATGCATCTCGTGGCCAATATGTATGACAAATGATATTGTTATTGTTCCTAGCTCCTTTAATTCATTGATTATATACTTGTTATGTAATGGTTTATTGATTGAAAGAAAAGGAAAGGAATTTTGATGCCAATTGCTAAGAAAGGAGCTAGTTCTAATTTCATGCACACCACATGTTTGATAGAATGATTCAATAATTCTTTTTATGGCTTGATAGTTATATGGTAGTGGTGGTGCTTCTAGCACTTCTAAACCCACATAAGGGAAGTTGATCAACATTTAACATGTATAGTGATTGATTTTGACTGAAATGTACATGTATACCATCGACGGATGACTTATCAATGCCATACAAGGAAAATGAAAGAAATGGTTGATAGAATGCCATCTTATAATTTTTATCTATATATTCCATTGAACGATGACATTTCCTATAGTTCAATTGTAATGATTCCTTTCTTTACACTATTGTATATGTAATTGTTATTGAAAGTTCCACTTACTGAGTTTTGTAAACTCATTCCAGCTATATCATGTGATGCAGATAATAAGGAATAGCGATAGAAGTGTCGAGGCATGGAAGGTGCATGTGCCAAAGCGTGGAGATTGATGTTTTGATAAAATGTGGAAATTATAAAATGGTTTTGATTATTGTATATTGGTTATGTTTTGAACAAGAAAATTATGTCTTAACTTTTGTCAAACAATTGGTAATTATGGAGATGGGATTATGTGTTTAGTGGACGTTTTGAGAATATATGTGTATTTTGGAAAGTTTGATTGTGGTAATATTTATTTTGTTGGCTTGGGATTTTTTTTGGTAAGTCTATATTTATGGGAAAACTTTGCCACAAATTTTATTAATTATTATTTTCTCCAAATCTTCTATAAGGCCTCCGCATTTTAGCATTTATAGTTTAATGTCATGGATTAAGGGCGTTAAATTTAGTGGTATCAGAGCAACGTTTTTCGGACCAATGATTTGGCACATGTATTCTTATGCTTGTTACACTTCGGTATGTATCTTTCTGCATCTCATTGATGTATTGGTATGATGATAAGCTTTACATGTAATATGTTTTGAAAATGATTTTAAATTGAGATGCAATATAGGAAAATGCCACCCAAGAGAAAAGCCCCTTAAGTATCTCCTAGAAGGAGAGCCGGAGAAGACCGAGACATTACTTCCTCTAATGTAGTTGATGAGTTTAGTAGGCTACTTCATGAGCAAGCTAAAGTACATGGGGAACAAATCTAGCAACTTCTCCGATTGCAAACACAGGTTCAAGGTAGAGGCCAAGGCCGTGATCAACGAGTTCAAGAACGAGTTGTTGAGGGAGCTTATGATAAATTCAAGAAGATGAATCCACCCGAATTTGTAGGAAGTCCGGACCCTTCGATTGCAATGGAGTGGGTGAAGCGGTCGAGGCGATTTTTGATTACCTTAACTTTGATGATAAAGATCGAGTGAGTTGTGTTGTGTTTCTCTTAACCAAGACCGCAAGAATTTGGTGGGAATCAACCAAGGTAACGATTAATGTTCAAACATTGAAATGGAATGAGTTTAAAGATTTGTTCTATGACAAGTACTTTCCTAGCGATGTTAAAGCCCGCAAGGTGAAAGAACTCTTGGAGCTAAAGCAAGGGACAAAGAGCATGAATGATTACATCTTGAAGTTTGAAGAAGGTTGTCTTTTTGTTCCTTTCATTGCTAGCAACGACAAGGATAGAGCCGAGCATTTTATGCGGGGGTTAAGGGCGGAGATTCGAAGAGATGTTCGAATGTCGAAGGCTAATTCTTACAAGGAGATTGTTGAGAAAGCATTGATGGCCGAATATGATGAGAAAGAGATTGATAAAGAAAGGCAATTCAGGAGGCAACAATTTGTCCAAAAGGGTCAAGCTTCAGTTCAAGGAGGAAAAAGAGGACACAAGGGGAAAGGAAAAGAAGAATATCGCGGTAAAGCTCCTGCGGTGCCATCTGAATCAGATAAGCCTTTATGTCCTAAATGCCATAAACCACATAAAGGAGAGTGCCTAGTTGGAAGCAACAAATGTTATAGATGTGGAGGTGTTGGGCACATTACGATCAATTGCACTCAATCATCGGGCAAGGGCCGAGTTCAGGGGCGTATTTTCTCTTTGACCAAGGAAGGAATTAATCCTGCTTCGTCAATCATTTCAGGTACCATTCTTATTTCAGGCAAGGTAGCTACTACTCTTATTGATACTGGCGCCACACATTCTTTTATATCTGAGCAATTTATGCATTCTCTGGGTCTTGCTCCTATTGGTAAAATTGTCCACTTTTCTATTGTACTTGCTTCGGGAGATTATATTCATTCTTCAAGTGTGATTCGAGCGTGACCTGTTCAAGTAGATGAGGAATTGTTGTATTCTGATTTGATTGTCATTCCCATGATTGAGTTCGATGTTATTTTGGGAATGTATTTGTTATCTACTTATCGAGCTGTGATAGATTGTGTAGCCAAGACAGTGCGTTTTCCTTCAGGGCATGGTGATAGCAGGGTCTTCACGGGGTCAGGTACTTCTCTTGGCCTTTCTTTTATTTCCTGCTTGCAAATGCAACGGATGTTGGTTAAGGGTTGTCATGGGTTTCTAGCATCGGTGGTGGATGTAACTAGAGAAGGGAGTGGGAATGTGAGTGACATTGATATTGTGAAGGATTATCTTGATGTATTTGCGGATGATGTGCCGGGATTGCCACCGGATAGAGAGGTGGAATTTGTTATTGATATTGTACCAGGTACTGCACCGATTTCTAAAGCCTTTTATCTAATGGCCCCAACTGAAATGAAAGAGTTGAAGAGTCAATTGCAAGAGTTATTAGATAAGGGCTTTATTAGACCAAGTTCATCTCCATGGGGGGCACCGGTATTATTTGTGAAGAAAAAAGATTGGTCTTTGAGATTGTGTATTGGCTATCGAGAGATCAACAAAGTAAAGATCAAGAACAAATATCCTCTGCCCAGAATTGATGATCTTTTTGATCAGTTGCAAGGTGCTATTGTATTTTCCAAGATTGATTTGCGGTCAGGGTACCATCAATTGAAAGAAAAGGAGTGTTACATACCTAAGACGGCTTTTCGAACCAGGTATGGTCACTACGAGTGTTTGGTTATGTCGTTTGGATTAACTAATGCTCCTTCTGTATTTATGGATCTTATGAATCGGGTTTTCAAGCCATATTTGGACAGTTTCATTATTGTCTTCATTGATGATATTTTAATCTATTCAAAGACTCGAGATCTACATCGGGAGCATTTGAGGATCGTATTGCAGCAGTTGAGGGACAACCAGTTAAATGCTAAATTCAAGAAGTGTGAATTTTGGATGGAGCAAGTTGCATTTTTAGGTCATATCATTTCCAAGGAAGGAATTGCTGTGGATCCGGCTAAGATTGAAGCAGTTAAGAAGTGGCCTATTCCTTTGACAGTTGTTCAGGTACGAAGTTTCCTTGGGTTGGCAGGGTACTATCGTCGTTTTATTGCTGATTTCTCTAAAATAGCCTTGCCACTTACTACTCTGACGAGAAAGACAGTTAAGTTTGAATGGACTAATGAATGTCAGCAAGCATTTCAAGTATTGAAGGACAAATTGACTTTAGCTCCAGTGTTAGCACTTCCTCAGGGAGTTGAAGACTTTGTGGTGTATACAGATGCTTCCAAGAAAGGTCTTGGTGCTGTGTTGATGCAGCGATGCAAATTTATTTCTTATGCTTCTCGTCAATTGAAGGAGTA
Source organism: Primulina huaijiensis (assembly GCF_012295235.1). Taxonomy (NCBI): domain Eukaryota; kingdom Viridiplantae; phylum Streptophyta; class Magnoliopsida; order Lamiales; family Gesneriaceae; genus Primulina; species Primulina huaijiensis. The sequence continues at coordinate 14,514,929 of NC_133307.1, forward strand.
TGAAAAGAACTATTCGACTCATGATCTTGAGTTGGCAGCCATGGTATTTGCTTAGAAGATTTGGCGACATTATTTATATGGCGTGAAATGTGATATTTCTCAGATCATAAAAGTCTTAAGTATCTCTTTACTCAGAAAGAACTGAACAAGCTTCAGAGAAGGTGGTTAGAACCTGTGAAGGATTATGATTGCACTATCAGTTACCATCCAGGAAAAGCGAATGTGGTTGCTGATGCATTGAGCCGAAAGTCAGGTCTGCAATTGGGTTCTATGATTCAAAAGCCTCTGTTGTTGGATTTGCAGAGAAGTGAGGTCACATTGGTTGAGGAAGGTACGATCGCTCGACTTTCAGCCTTAGTTATTCAACCGAATTTGATTGATAGAATTAAGCATGAGCAACAGTTGGATACTCTTTTGTTGGACTTGAGAGCAATGGCAGAGAAGAAGGGGAATTCTGAGTTTGGATTGAACAGTGATGGACTGATTACATTTCAAGGTCGTATTTGTGTTCCTGTTGGTGATGCTATTCGTCGTGATGTTTTGACGGAAGCACATACTGCACCTTATTCAGTACATCCTGGTGGCACCAAGATGTATCAAGATCTTCGTCGATTGTATTGGTGGCCAGGTATGAAGAAAGATATAGCAGCATTTATTTCTGAATGCTTGACTTGTCAGCAGGTAAATATTGAGCACCAACGACCGACTAGCTTATTGCAATCCTTACATATACCGCAATGGAAGTGGGAACACATCACTATGGATTTTGTTGTTGGCTTGCCAAGAACTCAGAAGGGCTATAATTCTATTTGGGTAATTGTGGATCGATTGACCAAGTCATCACATTTTCTCCCTGTCAAGACAACATATTCTATGACTCAATATGCGGAGACGTATGTCCAAGAGATTGTAAGACTTCATGGGATACCCGTGTCGATTGTTTCAGATCATGATACAAGGTTTACATCTGAGTTTTGGAAGAGTCTCCATAGAGCTTTGGGTACAAAGTTGGCCTTTAGCACAGCCTATCATCCTCAGAGCGATGGTCAATCATAGAGAGTTATACGGATTTTGGAGGATATGTTGAGGACCTGTACTATTGACTTTCCTGTTAGCTGGGATTCGAAGTTACCTCTTGTCGGATTCACATATAATAACAGCTATCAGTCATCGATTGACATGGCACCATATGAAGCATTATATGGTAGGAAGTGTAGATCACCTTTATATTGAGACGAAGTAGGAGAAAGGAAGATGTTGGGACCCGAGTTGGTTCAACAAATGGTTGATGTGGTCGTACTGATCAGACAGAGAATGAAGACGGCTCAATCTCGACAGGCAAGTTATGCAAATGTTCGAAGAAGGCCTTTGGAATTCAATGTAGGTGACCATGTGTTCGTTAAGATAGCTCCCCTCGAGGGAGTTATGAGGTTTGGAAAGAAAGGTAAGTTGAGTTCTCGCTATATTGGACCTTTCGAGATTCTGGATAGGATTGGTGAAAGAGTGTATCGATTGGCTTTGCCTCCGGATCTGGATCGAGTTCACAATGTCTTCCATGTTTCAATGTTACGGAAGTATTTGTCCAATCCATCCCATGTTCTTCGACACGAAGCATTAGATCTTTTGCCCAATCTGAGCTATGAAGAAGTACCGGTTCAAATTATGGATCGCAAAGTTAAAGTGCTAAGGAACAAAGAAATTGGCTTTGTTAAAGTTCTTTGGAGGAATCATGTGATTGAAGAGGCTACATGGGAACTGGAGGAAGAGATGAGACAACGTTATCCGGATTTATTTTGATGTAAGCTAATTTCGGGGACGAAATTTTTATAAGGGAGGGAGATTGTAATATCCCAACCTTTTATCCTTTTATTGTTAATGATGTTATTCTATGGTTTGGTGTTATGGATATATGGTTAAGTTATTATTGATCATGATTAGTGTTATGGTTTATGAGTATAGTTGATGGAAGGGTTGGTATTTCATGTTATAGCATCAATATGTTTATTACATTGTATTCATGGTTAATTATTATATGGTTTTGGGTATGGTTAAGTAGATGGTTGTGTATTTGAGGAGTTGTTATTGTTGTGAAGGTATAATTTTGGGAGTTGGATTGATGGTTTGGATGGTTTGAGCCAAATAGGTAATTGGGGTGCAGAAACGGTATGAAAATTTTGGTATTTGTTACGGTTTTTAGCACAATGAATGGGATATTGATCCAAATGACATGAGGCTAATTGCATTAGAAAGCTAAGATCCAAGGCTACAACTTTCATGTTTTGAGTTTTTTTTAAATAATTGAGGAAGATGAGTCAAAAGTGGCCCGAAATGGGTCGTATGTATAGTTGTTCTTGCACTGACACATGTTGGGAGAATGGACATAACTTTTTACTCAAACCTCTAAATGACCCGACACTAGTTGCAGATTCAAGAAAAGACATAGGGCTACAACTTTCATGTTCACCACTTTGGATAATTCGGAAGAAAAAGTGCAGTTTTGGCCCTTGGACCGAGGGTACATGGACCCCTACACGGACCCAGGCACGGGGTCCGTGTCTTGCCAAGCAAAATTTGTGTTTTCCTTTGTGTACACAGACCTATACACGGAGGAGGGCACGGGGTCCGTGTCTATGGCGTAGAAAACATATCTTTAAGAGTTTCTAAGCCAATTATTATGTCATTTCTCTTACTTCTCTTGCATCCATCGACTTGGAGAGTTAGGGTTCTTCATTTCTTTTCTAAATTCTTTTCTTTCCAAGGTTTGGATCTTCAAGTTGGAGGTGTGATCTTTATATCCTCAAGAGCAAGTAACCAAGGTAAGGAAAATTATCTTTTGGGTATTTGGTTGAAGTGAAGGGAATGGTTGTTTTGGCTTGAATGATAGTTATAGGTTAAAGATGTGAAGTTAATGGTATAATCTTGATCTTGTGTTGTAGGATCAACTGCCAAGAAACTATCACAACAAGTTCTATTGGTTGTAAGTGGGCTTTTTCCTTGAATGCATCTCATGGCCTATATGTATGACAAATGATATTGTTATTGTTCCTAGCTCCTTTAATCCATTGATTATATACTTGTTATGTAATGGTTCATTGATTGTAAGAAAAGGAAAGGAATTTAGATGTCAATTGCTAAGAAAGGAGCTAGTTCTAATTTCATGCACACCACATGTTTGATAGAATGATTCAATAGTTCTTTTTATGGCTTGATAGTTATATGGTAGTGGTGGTGCTTCTAGAACTTCTAAACCCACATAACTGAATTTGATCAACATTTAACATGTAAAGTGACTGATTTTGACTGAAATGTACATGTATACCATCGACGGATGACTTATCAATGCCATACAAGGAAAATGAAAGAAATGGTTGATAGAATGCCATCTTATAATTGTTATCTATATATTCCATTGAACGGTGACATTTCCTATAGTTCAATTGTAATGATTCCTTTCTTTACACTATTGTATATGTAATTGTTATTGAAAGTTCCACTTATTGATTTTGTAAACTCATTCCAGTTATATCATGTGATGCAGATAATAAGGAATAGCGATAGAAGTGTCGAGGCATGGAAGGTGCATGTGCTAAAGCGTGGACATTGATGTTTTGATAAAATGTGGCAATTATAAAATGGTTTTGATTATTGTATATTGGTTATGTTTTGAACAAGAAAATTATGTCTTAACTTTTGTCAAACATTTGGTATTTATGGAGATGAGATTATGTGTTTAGTGGACGTTTTGAGAATATATGTGTATTTTGGAAAGATTGATTGTGGTAATATTTATTTTGTTGGCTTGGGATTTTTTTCGGTAAGTCTATATTTATGGGAAAACTTTGCCACAAATTTTATTAATTATTATTTTCTCCAAATCTTCTATAAGGCTTCCGCATTTTAGCATTTATAGTTTAATTTCATTGATTAAGGGCGTTACACCTTGTTCCGGAGCCTCTTTTCCTACCTGTCCAGTATCTGAGTAGGTTTCTCCACGAATGACAGGTGCGGTGTTAACTGAAGTGGCTCATAGTTAAGCACATACGAAGGATTCGACATGTACTTCCGCAGCATAGAGACGTGGAACACGTTATGAACTCCCGCCAGATTCGGCGGTAATGCAACTTTGTATGCGAGTGTCCCGACTCTCTCTAGGATCTCAAATGGTCCAATGAATCTAGGGTTAAGCTTGCCCTTCTTCCCGAATCTCATCACACCCTTCATCGGTGCGACCTTCACGAAGACATTATCCTCTACTGCGAACTCAGGATCTCGCCGCCTCTGATCTGCATAGCTCTTCTGAAGGTTCTGTGCAGTCTTCATGCTGTCCCGAATCCTGGCCACTAAGTCTGCTGTATGTCTGACAATTTTCGGACCCAACTCTGCTCGCTCTCCTACCTCATCCCAATAAACTAGCGACCTACACTTTCTCCTGTACAGTGCCTCGTATGGAGCCATACCTATCGATGCCTAATAATTGTTGTTGTATGTGAACTCCACAAGAGATAACTTCGGCTTCCAGCTGCCCTGGAAGTCGATCATGCAAGCTCGGAGCAGGTCCTCCAGAATCTGAATCACCCTCTACGACTGTTCGTCTGTCTGAGGATGAAAAACAGTACTGAACAGTAGCTTCTTACCCAACGCCTGATGGAGACTCTTCCAGAATGCAGACGTGAACCTCGGATCCCTGTCTGACACGATGGACACTGGAATCCCATGCAGTCTGACTATCTCTCTGACATGCTGACAAGTCAAACACTCGGAGACAAAATGCTGAATATCTCGCTTCATGGATGGATGGAGTATGGGGTGCTATGGGCCTCGCTCAAGATATCTTCTCGAAGGGAATCACTGTCAGGAACCCATAGGCGGTCCCTATGTTTGACTATGCCGTTCAACACTTTATACAGTCTCTGGCCCTTAGCCTCGTCTCTCTGTCTTCACTTCTGTAACTGCTCATCAAAAGTCTGTCTCTGTCCGGATTTTGTCTCTCAGAGTCGGCTGTACTGTCAGAGTAGCAAGATTCGAGGCCTCAACCCTGGCATAAACTGCAAGCTCAAATCTTTGAATCTCAGCCTGTAGCGGTATCTGCACTGACAAATGAGCAATCACTGCGTGCTTCCTGCTCAGAGCGTCTGCAACCACATTAGCCTTACCCGGATGGTAGCGAATGTCGCAATCATAGTCTTTCACAAGTTCAAGCCATATCCTCATACGCATATTCAGCTATTTCTGAATGAAGAAGTATTTCAGGCTCTTATGATCTCTGAAAATCCTGCACTTCTCCCCATACAGATAGTGTCTCCAGATCTTCAGGGCGAATAGCACTACTGGTAGCATGAGCTCATGAGTCGGATAATTCTTTACATGAACCTTCATATGTCTGGACGCGTAAGCTATCACTCTGTCCTGCTGCATCAGAACTGCGCCCAAACCAAGCTTTGATGCATCTGTATAAACAACAAACTCTCTCTGCCCTGATGGCATAGCTAGCACTGGTGTAGTAGTCAAAGCCTGCTTCAGTCTGTCAAAGCTCTGCTGACACTCAAGTCCCAAGATAAACTTGGCATTCTTCTTCATCAAGGCGGTCATAGGCACCGCAATAGAAGAGAAGCCCTGGATGAACTTCCTGTAATAACCTGCCAATCTCAAGAAACTACGGATCTCTGTCACATTCTTAGGAACTGGCCAATCTCTGACTGCCTCCACCTTGCTGAGGTCGACCTCTATTCCATCCTGAGATACAATTTGGTCCAAAATTGCCACCGTGTCGAGCTAGAATTCACATTTGCTGAACTTGGCATACAGTCGCTTGTCCTGTAAAGTCTGTAACACTGTCCTCAAATGCTGACTGTGCTTCTCCCTGCTCTTCGAATAGATCAGGATATCGTCAATGAAGACTATGATGAACTGATCCAATAATGGCTAAAACACGCGATTCATGAGATCCATGAAAATCGCTGGCGCGTTCGTCAGATCGAAGGGAATCACCATAAACTCATAGTGCCCGTAACGCGTCCGGAAGGCTGTCTTATGCACGTCAGTCTCCCTCATTTTCAGCTGGTGGTATCCGGATCGAAGGTCTATCTTGGAGAACACCGATGCTCCCTGAAGCTGATCCAACAAGTCCTCGATCCTCAACAACGGATACTTATTCTTGACTTTGACCGTGTTCAGCTCTCGGTAATCAATGCACAGTCGCATGCTGCCATGGAGAGAAGCTAGGGCGTATGAAACCCTTGTCTAACAGATCCTGAATCTGATCCTTGAGCTCCTTCATCACTGCAGGTGCTAACCGGTAGGGTGCTTTAGATATCGGCATTGTGCCTGGCATGAGCTCAATAGAGAATTCCACCTCTCTGTCTGGTGGAACACCTAAAACATCGCGAGGGAAAACACTAGAGAACTCACTGACTACATCCACATCCTCCAGCCTCTGACTGACTGGCTCTGTCACTAATACAATATTGGCTAAGAATGTCTGGCAACCTCTCTTCATATGCTTCCTCGCACACAAGTAGGAAATGACGTGCGACATCTACTGATGTCTAGCTGCCTCAAAAACAAATGGCTTTCCGCCGGGCGGTCTAAAAGACACTGACCTCTGTCGAAAATCTATGACTGTACCATGAGAAGATAGCCAGTCCATTCCCAAGATGATGTCGAACTCCGGTAATGGTAGCACTATTAAATCTGCGTGTACCGAATACTTTTGTAACCGAAGCTCCAACCTTTTCACTATATGCGAACTGAGCATCTGATCTCCGGATGGAATCGATACTCTGAACCATGAATCCATCAGTATTGGTGTAAGGTCCAAAATTAAGACGACGTAACCCAACTGCATGCAAATCTAGGAAATATGAAAATAAGTAATAAATTGATTTAGTGGCTAAATTATTTGTGTGCCATGCATGATTTTATATTAAATATGATTTAATTGTCATTTTTCATAAAACTGTATTTTTAAGGAATATTCACGTTGCGATCGAGGAACGGAGACCGAGGGCTGAAAAACGTAAAATGTTTTTATTAAATAACTATTTTTAATTATTTAAAATATAGTTGATGGTTTTTCATATTTTTGAAAATAAGGGATTTTGAGGTGATTTTATACGCCGGGGCGTAAATTTATCGGTGTTGGTTTTCAACAAAAATACGAATTTTTTAGCAACCCGGCTATTTAATTTACAAAATATTTTTACCAAAAATATTTTTAATATTCTAATTAGATCCTAATTAAGACTAATGGGCCCAAATTGTTGGCTTGATAGGCTTAAAGCCTTGTTAGTGATTAATTAGTATATAATATTTGTTAAATCTCCTAAAACTCTACAAAACTACATGCCTCTTTCTTTTGAAATCTCCACCTAAATTACACGGCACACACATGCATAAATATTGAGGCAACTTTTCGAGAATTTCCAAAGAAGCTTCAAGCAAAAGGTCTTGCCCGTTCTTCGATGTCGTCAACGTAAAATCGTGCGTTAAATACGAAAAGGCACGCCTATTCTTTCTTTCAAACATCATCACACCGTATTATGATTTGTTGTATATTTCGAACGAAAAAAATTAAGAACCATGATGATTATTTTCGAAGTTGCATGCACATGGGTTCTAAAACATGAGTTTTGTTTACCAAAACCATGTATTTGTATTGATTAAGGGCTGCCATGATATAGGTATTGATCAAACATTGTTTTATATGAATTTAAAGTCCTAACATCACCTTAGAAACGCTGCATAACGAGAATCTAAAAGCTGGAAGCTAGGTTGCTGTCTTAAGGAGTCAAGGGCTTCGATTTTGTTCTTCATGGCTAGGATGGGCGTTGGCTGAGTCCAGGGGCTAGACAGGGTCGTGGGGGAGTCAAGGGAAGAGTCCTAGCCATGCTAGGACTCGAGCTAAGGAGCTTGGGAGGAGTCCTTGGCAGCAAGGACTCCTACCCGAGAGACGCGAGGGAGGGGCGCGCAGGTTCTACGTTTTTGTGCAGGCTTGTGGGCTCGGTCCAGGGGGCCTGGCTGGGTTTGAGTGAGAATTAGGGTCCTAGGAGAGGGCACAACTGGTTGGTTCAAGAGTGGCTCGGTCGGCTAGGCTCCTAGACACAAAAACGTAAGGGTCATGCACTTGGGGTTTCCTGGACAGCATAGGTGCTTGGTTGGGGAGCTTCGATTGTAGTCCGGGGTCTTGGTCTGTGGGTTCCTAGGGTCCAGTATGGTGGTATAGGGTGTGGGTCAGAGTTTGGTTCAACATGGTTTGGGGGTGACTCGAGAAAATCGGAAGATGGCTCGGGGTCGAAGTTTATGTGTCATATTAGGGTTTCTAAAATAAAATAAATCGAAAAACGGCTCACGGGGGGTCAAGTCGTGGTTCATGGTGGCTAAAATAATATAAAAAGACTAAATTTAAAATTTATGAATTTTATATTAAAGTTTGGGATTTTTCGGAATTAAAACGCCTTCAAAACGATTAATTACAAATTAATTAAAAAGCCTAGTTTTTAAGCTAAATAAAATTATGAAAATTTTAATTTAGGCTTAAATAATTATTTGGGACATGCTAGAGTCAAGAAAATCAGGAAAACGTCAAAAACGTAAAATGTCACGTCCAGGGGTAAAATGGTCTTTTTACACAGGAAAATTAGTAAACGTCATGGCAATGCCCTATTTTCTGTTTTATATGCTAATATGATTATGTAACATGTTTATGAATTTTTATATGTTGAAATATGATTTTTAGATGTTCATGAATTATTAAGTTTAAATTGGACATTTAAAATATATGTTGTATGCTTGGTTTCAAAAATAAAATGGTATGTATATGCATGATTTTTATTAAGTGATGCTAACATGTTGAAGGATGTGAAGGGATTGTGACTACTATATTTTGGAAATATCGTGAGGGTTATGGTCCCAGTGGGAGCCCGACGACGTGTTTCCTTGGATACGGATACTAATACGAATACGAACACGAATATTTTAATACATAGGCCAGGGCCCAGTTGACCGGTGAGAGTGTTTCCGGTGTCTCCCGCCGCCCAGTACTGTGGTTTTCTTAAGATGGATCCATCGCCCAATACGATCAAGAATAAGAGTCACAATCACGATCTGAATTCAGCAAACATGAACATATAAAAATGGATATGGATATGAATATGAATATGTTTATGTGATATGTTTATGTTTTTTTTTTTTAAAATGTTTAAGTTTAAAGTTTATGCATTATTAAGAAAATGATATTTTAAGTACGAGTATTTTTCACTGTTATGTGTTAACTGTATTACGTATTACTTGTTACCAAAGATAGGACGTGTTGAGTCTTTAGACTCACTAGGTGTGTATGATGCAGGTGATACAAATAACTATGATATTGGAGGTCTTGACGAGTGACTTGCTGGACTGTCGGTGCACAAAACCCGAGGACCAGCGCTTCTATTTCCGCATTTAAGTTTATGATTTTAAGTTAAAGAGTTTTACGACATATTATTTATGCTTTTTGAGAGATTTTGAGAGGTTTAGTATGGGCTACTCTTTTCAACATTTATTGCTTTTTAGGTTTGGTAAAACGATTTCCGATTTCTTGTTTTGACTATTTTCCCTTTTGATTTTCAAGTACTAGTTGGAGGTTTATTTTAAAAATGGTACAAAGGTATTTTTGTATATGTAAATGTATAGACCGAATATAAAGAAAAAAATTTAACACGTTTTAAAAAAAAACGAATAAGTAGACATTTCAACTGGTATGATTCCTAGTCGCTTGACGAAGGACTCAGATATAAAAGAATGCGTAGCCTCTGAATCTAGCAATGAATGCGTGACTACACGTGCAATATATATCCTCCCTGCGACAAAACATACCATCAAATCTAATAGAGTCGAACTTAAGGAATTTCTTATCAGCAATTAACCCAAAATCCTCAAAAAATCATTACATTAACCCAAACATCGTTTCCAAAAATTCGAAATTAATCCTCAGAATAACGAAAATTGCGAATTAGACCCTTAAAGTTCGAAAGTTGCACCAAAAAATCTTGAGTTTTAGCCATCAAGTCTTCAATTTATCGGTCATTACAATTAAGCCCTAATATTCTTCATTAAAACAAATAAATTCTTAATCCTTATCAGGTAGAACATGCATCCTAATTTGTTCTAAGTTACCAATCTCATACATTTAATTCTCAAGCATTCATAAAATCCATGCAATTATGCGATAAAGTAAAATCTTAAACGCAAGTGTTACCAGTAATTAATGTCGAGTCTGGCTCTGCCTCGGCCTCCTCGGCATGCATCACATATGCTCGGCCAATAGTGGGGCCCTTGTTCCTTGGGCAGTTTGCTGCTTTGTGGCCCTCCTGTCCACAAACGAAGAATTTGAAGGTTCCCCACCTGCACTCGCCGAAATGGAACCTGTTGAACTGAGGGCATGGCTGCCTGTCATCTGGCTTAGGCGCCCCTGATGCCTGAGGAGGTCTCTGCTGCTGCTTTGGCCTCCCAAACTTCCCTTAGGGCCTCTGCTGTCTCGATGGCCCAGTAAACTGCTTTTTCTGCGGCTAGGAACTGGACTGATTCTGCTATCGCTTCCTATGCATCTCGAAGTCTATGTCTCGCAATGCCTGCTCTGCCTGAAAAGCGCAGGGAGTGGCCTAATCATAACCTGTCGGCCTCATCACCATGACGTCCCGGCGAAGAGTGGGTCTCAGTCCATCTAAGAAATGCCTCAGCTTCTTGGCGACATCTTTCGCTATCTTGGGCACAAAGTGGCAACCCCTATCAAACTTGCGAATAAACTCCGCCACAGATAAGTCCCCCTGTCGGAGACTCATGAACTCCCTCTTCAGACGGCCCCTGACGTCAGCTGGGAAATACTTCCCGAAGAACATCTCCTTAAATCTGGCCCAAGTGAGAGTAGCCATATCCACTGCATGTGCAGCTCCCTCCGACAAAAGGGACGCATCATCCCTCAGCATATAAATGGCGCATCTGGCCCGGTCACCATCGCTCATTTGAAGGTACTCAAAATGCAACTCCAGATACTTAATATGAAACGTCCTCCCTTTTTATTTCTTTAAAAGTACTAGAAATTTTTTTTTTCAAATTTTCGACCTCTCACTTACATTCCATGAAAATATTTTTAAAATATTTTCCCCTTTAAAATAAAACACCAACTAGCATTTTAAAAATCAAGTGAAATAGTCGTAAAATGAAATCGTCTCATGTTTTATCAACCTAAAAAGCAATAAATTTGAAAAGTGTAGCTCATACTAGACCTCTCAAAAAACACTCAAAAACATAAGTAAATAGTCTGAAAATCTTTAACGTAAATCAGAAAACATAAATGCGGAAAAATAAAAGCGCTGGTCCTCGGGTTATGTGCACCTTCAGTCCAGTCAGATCAACCACCAAAACCTCCATAAAAATAATCATCATAATCACCTGCATCAATCACACCTAGTGAGTCTAAAGACTCAACACGTCATACCCTTGATAACAAGAAATACGTAATACAGTTCACATACAACAGTGAAAAATACTTGTACTTAAAATATCGTTTTCATGAAGATGCATAAATTTTAAACAAAACCATTTTCATGATGCATAAACTTTAAATAAAAACATTTTCATAATGATTCATCCTCTTTAAACATAATCATTTTCATAAACTTTTTCATAAACATTTTCATATCAACATAAACATATTCATATTCATATCCATATCCATATTCGTATCCATATTCATATTCATGTTCGTGTTTGTTGAATTCAGATCGTGATTGTGACTCGTATTCTTAATCTTAATGGGCGATGGATCCATCTAAAGAAAACCACAGTACTGGGCGGCGGGGACTCCAGCGACACTCTCACCCATCAACTGGGCATTGGCCTACGTATTAACATATTTATATTCGTATCACGTATTCGTATTCGTATTCGTATTAATGAAAACACGATCGTCGGGCTCACACTGGGACCGTAACCCTCGCGACATTTCCAACATGTAGTAGTCACAATCTCTTCACGTCCTTCAACATGTCGTATTTCCATCACTTAATAAAAATATGCATATAATATCATTTTATTTTGAAACTAAGCATGCAACATATCTTTTAAATGCCCAATTTGAAATCATAAAAATCATAGACATTTAAAAATCATAATTTAACATATAAAAATTCATAAAAGTCCATAATCATTGAAAATAATCATATTAGCATATAAAATAGCATTTAGGGCACTGCCATGACGTTTACTAATTTCTAGGTGTAAAAAGACCGTTTTACCCCTGGACGTAAAATTTCTCGTTTTTGACATTTTCTTAATTTCATTGACTCTAACATGTCCCAAATAATTATTTAAGCTTGCATGAATTTTCTCATATTTTTATTTGGCTTAAATCGATGACTTTTAATTTATTATTTAAATATAACATATTAATGCGTTTTAATCCTGAATTAAACCAAACCTTAATATAAAATTCCCAAATTAAAAACTTAGACTTACAGTAATTATTTAAGCTTAACCCTAATTTTCCATAATTTTATAAGGCTTAAAACTAGACTTTTCGATTAACTCGTTAATTAGCGTTTCGTGCGACGATTAAATCCCGATTACATCCAAAACTCGTTATTTTGATCCCTAATTTTTAACATAACATTTTTAGGATTTATTCTACTCTTCCACATCAAGAGCCACCCCCGTGGACCTTTGGGTTCAATTTTAGCTTTATTATTTTCCTTTTTTGACACCTTATCGAACCCACCGAGCCATCTCCAATTTACTCGAGCCACGCCCGAGCCACCTTGAACCAAACCCTATCCAACCCATCTGGGCACCCTACTGACCCAGCCCAAGCCCCTGAACCAGCCCTTAAACCCTCAAAAAGCCTGCTGTCATTGAACCCAATTGCATGTGCTGTGTGTGCGTGAGGTTCCCTTTAGTTTTAGGACTCCTAGTTAGCCTAGGACTCTTCCAACTAAGCCACCACCGAACCTACCTAACCCTGACCATCCCTAAACCAAGCCCAGACCCAGCCCAGACCAGCCCAGCCCCTGGAACTCACGTGCGAACCACCAGAAGCCAGCACCACAACCTGCGCACCATGGAGCTTCCTCGCGCTTCTCACGTTTATCTCGAGCCAGCATTGGCCCAAGCCACCCCAGCCCCTGGCCCGAACCTTACCCATCTCCCTAGGACCCTGATGAACCCCCGAGCCAGCCCCTAACCCAGCCACAGCCCCTGGAACTCTCAGCCACACTAGAAACACGCGTGAAGACTCCCCTCACGCTAGGACTCTTCCAGCCCACCTTGCACGAGCCCTAGCCACCCTAGGACCCAACCCAGACTTCGAACCTGACCCTGGCCAAGCCCCCACCCAGCCCTGGCCAGCCCCATGACCCCATTAAAAACCAACAAGCCCCTAGAACCATAGCCTGCACACAAGGCCCTCCCCAAACTCACGATTGTTCTTTTATTCCTTGCCTACGGTTTCCAGTGTATTGCCCTTCAATAATTATCATGATTTTGCTATAAACCAATCCATATTATTACCCTATCCATGGCAGCCCCTTAGCAACATAATATTCATGATTTTGGATCAAATACATGCCTTAAAAATTCACATATTATGCAAAAACGAAATTGTTTCATGATGCACTTGTTTTTCATGCAAAACAATTTTAAATAATTACTATGGTGTGAAAGATGAGGAAAGGAAGAAATATGGCGTGCCTTTGCGTTATATACGCACGAAAATCTGTTGACGATAAAGAACGGCGACGAAGAGACGATGGCTTGAATTTCCTTGAAATTTTCGAACCTATCTCTTCCAATTATTGAGTGTGTGCCGTGTGAAATTAGGGGAGAGTTTTCCAGATTTTTGGGAGTGTGTGGCCGATTATTGATGCCAAAAAGTGTAGGGTTTTGTTTAATTTAACACTTTAAATACTAATTAATTAACATCAAGGATTTTAGGCCTATTAAGCCCATTAGTCTAATTAGGATTTAAATAAAATATTAACAAAGTTTTGGTAAATTAAATTTGTGAATTTATTATCCGCATTGCTAAAAAGCTCGTATTTTTCTTGAAAAACCAACACCGATAAAATTTACGTCCCGGCGTATAAAATCACCTCAAAACCCCATATTTTCAAAAATATGAAAAAGCAACACTCATATTTTAAATAATTAAAAACAACTATTTAATAAAAACATTTTCTATTTTTTTTCAGCCCTCTGTCTCCGTTCCTCGATCGCAACTTGAATAACCTTTAAAAATCACATTTAATGCAATCATATAAAAAAATATATTTTAAACATGCAAATATGCACAACATAATTAATTCATGCAATTAAAACAATTAATTAAAATACAAGAGAATTTAATAATTGCATGCATGTGGTTTGCGTGAAATTAAAATTTTCGGGGCGTTACATAATACATCCCTCTGCCACGAATGGATCGGTGGTACCCCCGAACTCCTTCGGGTTAAGCCGACGGAAATGCTCATAAACATCGGTATGCTGTCGGGGTGTCTGCTGGGCTAGCTGGGCCTGCTCCATGATCCTCGCTATTCCCTTTAAGTACTCGGGTAGCTGGATCCCCTGGTGGTGGCGGCGGAGGGCCTCTGCCACCTCCAAGAATATCATCATGTCTGTCTACACTGGGATCGCGTCTAGGAGGCATATCTGTATACAGTCCAATTTATAAACGTAACACATCATGCAATTAATCTAGTTTTTAAAACAGTAGATCCTTAAATCGTAAAAGCAGTCAAACATGAATAGTAAATCATCGTAAAGCGTAAATCATGTTAACATGCAGGTGATAACAGTAACTCATTTAAAGCATTTAAAACATAAAAGCTTACAGACTTGAGGCTTGAAGACTGAGCGACAGAAGCTGGCGGTGGCACCACCCTATACAGGACCCTTGCTCTGATACCAACTGTTACATCTACTTATTTTAAAAGTACGGAATTTTTTTTTTTAAAAGCTCACATTTTCTAAATAACATTTAAAATAATCGTAATTATTTTAATAATAAAAATGGCGCAGTTTAAAGTAACCAACATCATCTAAGATCAAATGTAAACATAAACGAGTAAAAATCGTAAAATCATCAACGTATGAAAATATTCATCTTCTCTCAAATCTCATAATAAAAATGCGAAAAACATGCGGTCCTTGGGTCGTGTCACCACACCAGGTCTGCCTACCCAGAGTTCGGCATCTCCAGTCCCATACTCCTCAGGCTCACCTGCATCACACACGCCTAGTGAGTCTAAAGACTCAAAACACATGTACCAGAAATAACAAGTACATATACATGTCACACAGCAGTGAAAAATACCATACTCAACATATTTTTCATGAACTTAAAATCATAACATAAACGTGTCGGGTAAAATCATATCCTGTCAAATCATGTCATCTCGTGTCATCATATACGTATATATTTTCATTTAATTGAATTCAGTTCATTAGTTGTGACTTTCGTTTCAGCTCTATCGTATCAGCTGTATCGATGGATCCATCTACGTATAACCACGGTACCGGACGGTGGGAACATCAGCGACAGCATTACCCGTCCACTGAGACTAGGCCTCAGCTCATCATATCTCATGTCATCGTGTACATATACATCGTCAGTCACAACCAATTCCCGTCCTTCAAAAACATCGTCATATTCACCACTTCATAAAACATGCATATACATAACTTTTTCTTTTCAAACCAAGCATGCACCGTATTTATCATAATTTCATAAAAATCATAAGCATGATGCATAAACATTTAAAACATGATAAAATGTGCTCAGGAAGCTGACAGGACCAAAATCTCACCTCGGGTGCAAAATAACCATTTTGGCCCTAGAAATCCAAAATTTACCGTTTTACCTCTAGAACATTAAAATTGATCCGAAGCTTACCCAACTCCTTAAAATGTCCCAAAAGATATTTAAAATCATTCTTCGACGTAAACTCGAGCCCGATATCAAACTTAACTGATTCATTTTAAAACTTGGACCGGAGTCCCGATTTTATCCCGAATCGACTCGAAACTTAACCAAAATTTTCCAAACTCTTTAACACGCCTTATAAACACTTAAAAGGTCATAAAACCATCAAGACTAAGCCCCTAAATTTCTCGGCCAAGACCTGCAAGGTGCTGAACCAAATTTTTTCCTACTCACACTCGTAACCCCCAAGTGCACCCTAGTCACGTTTTCTTTCCTACTCCAAAACCAAACGTACTAGCCCCAGCTCAGCCTATCCTAGACCACCCTAGGACTCCTCTGGACTCAAATAAAACATGACTCCAGCCCCATGCAGCCTACGCACTAAGCACTCACGCTAGAAGCCGAAGCACCTCAACCGCAACTCCCTTGCACTCGGTTCATGTGTGCTGCTCAAGGGTTCAAACCAGCAGTGTTAGGGCCCTCCCAGGTATACACTTAGTATGTTGTTCATGAATCTCGATCATCAGTTTACCATATAATATAACATATTATATCAAAGCATAATATCATATATTATCATCAAATCATGTCTCTTGTAAATTTGTCACTAACTGTCTTAAAAATAAATTAGCAAATTAAATAAACATATTTATTTAATTATTCCATTAGTTTATTAATAACTAAATTTATTGTAAAACATTTTTACTATAAATAATTAAAATCATATATAATATCTCAATTATTTATTTGATAAAACAAACCACAATTTCATCAAAAAATAATTTCAAGGGTAAATTTGTCGAATTAAAAAATCGCCTAGGGGTCCCAAAAATGGGCCCATCAACTAGGGACTACCCGAGACCAACTCGGGCATTCTTAAGAAGTTCCATATGCTGTCTGAAAAGGTCGGGCAGCTACTGTGCGTCTCATGCGGCTGCCGGAACTCTCGGGCAACCCCTCTCTCGGGCAAGGTTGACTGACCCTTAAATTGTTTTTGAAATATTACCCTAGGCAGCGGTGCTGGCCAGTTTTGAAGTGACTGACTGTGGGCAGGAACTGTGCATGTGGGCTTCGCGAAATTGGTTTGGGCAGCCGTACAAAAATATAATTTTGTTTTGTTTTTTGAAAATCTGATTTTCTAAGTGCTGCAATTTTCTTGAAATATTCTTATGAGGTTAGAAACGATTTGTTTTTAAATAATAAACAAAACGATTCATAAGAATGAGAACCTAAGCTCTAATACCACTGTTGTAGTATCGTTTTCTTGTACCCAAGATGCAACGAAAATTTAAAAAAAAAATAAATTTATCTCTGACATTCAAAACATGACTTGAGATTCATATTATTCAAATCCATACATATGATGTTTAGGATTATTTACGTTTGTGTTCTTAGATGTTGGACACAAACTATTTCAGGATTAGCGGAGATAGTCCTTCTTATAATTTGCTACGAACGATCTATTTGAAGTTGTTATTATTCAATCTCCGAATTAGGTCCACAATTGAAGACTAAATTCTTCATCTAAATCACATTGGAAAACTAGACGAAGTTTGAGATGAGATCTGGTCATCGGAAGTTGGCGGAACCACGATGACAAAGAGGTGGCAGACGACAATTTGGTGGTGGAGTCTTGGTCGTGACTTGCAATCAACAAGGGGTGACCGATTTTTTTTTTTTTTTTTTTTGTGTGTGTATGTGATAGATGTTTAGAATCTAAGACTAGATTTTCTTGTGTTATGTATTATCAACTTTTGATCATCATTATTTAGTTTATGGCAAAAACTTGTGTGAGACGGTCTCACGGGTCGTAATTGTGAGACGGATCTCTTATTTGGGTCATCCATGAAAAAGTATTACTTTTTATGCTAAGAGTATTACTTTATATTGTGAATATGGGTAGGGTTGACTTGTCTAACATATTAAGATCCGCGAGACGGTCTCACATGAGACCCACTCTTAGTTTATATATCAAAGATTGAATCTCAATCCTTCTAAAACACTATATGGTTGAATTATAATCCAATTAGAACTTTTTTAATCAAGTGTCTCTCTAGTCAAATATTTCATGTAGTATTTTCAACTTTTAATGATACAAGATATATTTAAATAATATTTAATTAATTGAATTTAGGTCCTTCTAGAATATTCTTTTTTTATCTTGACATTGTGGAATCTATTAATCAACCTTTGAATTGAATATCATAACTCCTATCAACGATCAGACATCTCAAACTTTTATAACCTATCTATTTGATCATCATCAAATTATAAGCATGAAATTCAACTATTTGAATTTGACCATCTCAATAAGAACAAAAAATTTAAAATTTGCGTGATCTTCAATGGTTCAGAGATAAATCTAGCAGTGGATTCACAACTTCATGTTATTCAGGACAAAATTTTTGCTAATTCGAGTTTACGCTAATTAGTCACATTTTTTTCATCAATCTCTTGATTAAGAACGTTAAAACTCAAGTCTTATTGCACCCATTAGATCATTGCAAGAGCATCTAATAGCATCGTTCAATGATCCCCTGGGTATCACTGGTAATGTCTAAGAGAACCAATAGGTTATGGTTAGCGTACAATACTATCTCTTCAACTCATATATCCGGATAGTATATTCAACTATTGATATATCAAGAGTTGAAAATACATTCAATAACGATGTGATATATCTTTGAGTAATAGTGACATCGTATGTGCAACTAAGAAAACGTTTTTCCTTAAAGCACAACTCACTCTTTGACCATAGATTCATTGTAAAATTAACTCATCAGATCACATAAGATATCAAAACTCGTAGGGGACATAAGATATCAAAACTCGTAGGGGAGCGGTAAATCTCTGATTACAATGGATCGGCTCCTATGTATATCAAAACCACACTCAACCTCGCTACCTGATGATCCTCGTAGAGTCGTTAAACGAATCAAAGTGCAGTGCTTATGCGTATAACCTCCATGTTATCTCGGGTCAAATGACTAATGGGATACAACAAAAACCGTAAACTTAATTCACTCGATAAGTGATAACCACTTAGAAGGTGCGATGGAGGGTTATTCAATGCAATCATCATACGATCTTCCATCTGTATGATTGGTGTATAATTGTGCATCTCCATGCTCATACCAATAAAATGCGACTCGAACAACTTTTATCCTTATATCATAATTGAATAAAACCATAAAATATTATCAAAACAAAAATTAAGTTTTTACAAAAGTCAATAAAACTCAAGACACGAGTTAACTCGCTTGACATATATTCTGACAATTATTATATAAAAATATTTGATTAAATTAATGATTCAACAATGAAAGTAAACCTAAGATAGATTCTCAATGGGAATCAGATTCGAAAGTAAAAGTTATAACTGAATCTAGATTTATCTGCCGACGAACCAGTATCAGATTTACTTGAAGAACGCACCAGAGAGTCGTTGTGCTTTATGATTAGTAGGACAAAAACCAGTGGTATATATTGTTTTAATGAAAGATCATTTTGAGAAAAGTCAATAAGGTCTATTTAAGAAATTTGCAAATGTCGCGTCGAACAAACAATTTATACGTTCCATATCGTGCATTTGGTTATTACTTTTATTGGCATTGTTATAGTTTATTAATTATATCTATATCGTGTATAATATAATTATTTATTTAATTTAAAAAAATTAAAAAGTTGATAATATCTATTAACGTCAGGATGGTTATTCCGTAATTTTTATATCTAATTATAATATAATAAGATTATATTNATGAGTAGCATTTTTAATATCATGTAAAATCCAAAAAAAAAACTCATATTAACCTTTATATAAAATTAATAATTTTTCAAAAGTTTCCACTTTTAAAAATCGAGCATAAAATATTATGTTAATATTATGTTAATGAGACAAATGTGCTCGATTTTAAAAATGTAAGATTGTAAATTATCTATAGAATTAGAAAAAATTGCAACAAGGATATAACAATTCAATATTATTGTGGTATATGAAAGGGTGGGTTGATACTCTCCGCATATCGTTTCTTGTGTGAAACATTTTTTCTCATTGAAATATTGTGATAATATGCACTGAGTGTCGATATTTGTTGTCTTTTCTTTTGAATCTTTATCTACTCGTATACATTTATCGATTTAATTTTCCATTTTTTTTACAATGAATAGTGTAGTGTAGTGTAGTGTAGCTCACCAACTCCTCTAGTACTCGACAGCCAGTTGGACCACCGGCACCAGCTGTAATCAAATGCATGCACGTATATGGTCACTCTCCCACCAAATTAATAATTATTTCTCATAAATCATAATAATGGACAACCATCAAACGTATCATATGCCTCAGTCTCAATCAATGCTCAATTTTTTTCTATATTTTTATTTTAACCATAATTCTTCACTAATTTAATTATCAATATTTCCCAATCAACATATTTCTATCGCTTACTCCACTTTTCTCTCAATTTTTTAGACAATGAAACTGGTGTTGAATTTACCCTGTAGCTAAGATTTCACACGGTTTTAATCCACATCATGTGGAGTAACATAAGGCCAAAGGTATTGTTAGATTTGGTCAAAATAATATAATCATATAGAAAGAGAATTAATCTAAGGTTTTTTTTTAAAATTAATTTTTGATTCTAAAAAAATTATGCACCATACCTTTTATACATGAAGTAATCATATAAAGCCATAAACAAATTTCAAGAATGGGGTAGTAACTGGGAAGAAGCAAGACCTCCTCCAATGGTGTTTCTCTCGAATTCTTTGATTACAGGAACCACCGATTTCATATTATCGTCATATACAAACGGGATTTTATCGAGCCAAGTTGTCGTGTTCTGGGCTGTGACGGGGAGGATATTCCGGCATAGTTCTTCCTGCACAGTGATTGAGTTGTGGTAGTGATAGTATCTTATTTTGGCCTCCGTGTCGTGTCGTGTCGCACCGACCACGTTCTCGGACATGTGAACACCAGTTGCGAGAGCGTTCTTGGCTTGTATCGCGTACTTGCGATCACGTCTTATTCTGGTTCGGGAGTCTTTGAACACCAGCTTCTCAAAACCCCATTGACTAAATATCGCAAGTAACATGACAATTAAAAAGTTGCATAAACTCAATTATATTTATAGATAATTACTATGATTCAATTATGTAACATAATTGAAACTTCCCTCTCATTCATATCAAAACCGTTTCGATCCCTTTCCTCTTGATTTTATCTATAATTTCTAAAATTCATACATAGCGGGGTTTTTTTTTTTTTTTTTTTTTTTTTTTTTTTTTTNTATTTTAGTCTCAAATAATATTGATGAACAAATATTTAGCTCAATTATATTATTAGTAATTCTCTTGAATCTTTATGTGATTCGATCTGCCCATATATGCAATAATAAGTAATAATTTTGACATAAAAAACAATATTTTTCATAGATGACACAAATAAAAGATCAGTCTCACAAAATTACGAGTGACTCGTGATACCTTCTCACGAATTTTTTTTCATTATTTTTTAATAGAAAACTAAACCCTAAATTTAACTCAGTAGCTAACAACAATTTTAATAAAAAAAATCAAATTAATTCCTAAGCTTTGTTTAACCACATGGTAGGAATGACAGCGCAACAATTGATAAGAACCAACAGCTATTACCAAAGAACAGGCCAATGCCAATGCCAATGCCAATGCCAACGCCAACACGACAAAAAATGGATCATTCTCATGCCAGCAAATTCATACGCACACTAGCTCCTCCAATTCCAGTTATCATCAATAAAAGCATCATTTTCCGATCAAATTATTTCCAATTTAGGCAAAATAATCATGTCCCAGATCCCATTTCACAGTGGATCCATAAATTACTTACTATAACAAACATAATTATGTGAAAATGCTGATGAGATTAAGGAAAAGATTTGAAGTTTAAGTATGAGAATGATCAGATTAGAATCAATAGATTACCGTACCTGGAATAATCTTGAGTGGAGGAATCATTCAAGCAGAGGACACTGGACATGGCGTTTTGCTCGATGGTGAACTGGGTGGTGTTTGAAAATTCTTGCATAACAGATTCCAATGTGCTGCCGTTGGGAAGATAAATATACTCATCGACGTCGAAATAGAATGTCCAATTGGCGGCGTACCGGTACCGGTGGAGGCAATCGTTCACCACCAAGAACTGGTTGTAATAGTACCCATCGTACTCCGCTTGAGCCCTGATATCCTGCAGCGTCACCCTCCCAGCTCGGATCCAGGGCTCCAGAACCACCCTGACCTCCGCCGACACTCCGCCGGCGTCGTGAAATACGAAGTGCGAGCTGGCCCCGAAGAACCAAGCGTGGTAAGCCATCCACTCCCTCACTCTGTGCGCGCTCAGGTTTCCGTACAAGGATGAACCGCAGTAAAGGTACTCGTACTTGTATGGCGGTTGGTACTTGGACTCGTCGTACGCGCCCGGCACTTCTTCCAAGGCGGTGAACTTCTCGTACTTACGGGGGGATCCGGTGTAGTAGGCGTAGAGCATCAGCTTCCCTCCCGTGTTGTCTGCGTTGGGGTTGGATTCGAAGGTGCAGTTCACTACAACAACGGTGTACACGCGGCCGTAGCCCCAGTCGGGGAGAATCTTGAAGGCCTTTGCCCTGACGGAAGCGTTTCCATTGTCAGGGATCCACTCACACTTGTACCACGGCCGACCGTAGACATGAATGGGTTTCGAAGCCAGGCCTACCACCGCAAATGTGCGGGATCCGCCGCGGTAGGCACCCATCTGAACGAAGAGAGCCGCCGCGTTGCCGTAGGCTTGGAACGTACGCTTGTTGGGATCGGCGGGGGACCTCATGAGCTTCTTCTTACCCAGAGGAACTGCAGTAGCGGACCTGATAGGCATCGAAGACTGGGTGGTAACGGAGCATCGTGAAGGAGGGGAGAGTAGATTCTCGTAGTAAGGCTGGAGGTTGAGAAGCAGTAGGACAAGTGCGAGAGCTAGAAATGTAGCGAGAAGGGGCTTGGTCTCGAAGCAGAGGAAGAGTTTCCCGATGGGATAGGCGGTGGCGGACGGCGGTGTCCCGTCTTTCCTCATTGGAAGCAGATTCGACCGACAGCAGTCTCTCACTAATCAACACCTTTCCACAATTCTCCAAATCCCTTTGACCCACACCTTTTTGTTGCTTTCTTCTCTCTCCCTCTCTCGATTTGTGTGGCAGGAATATCGAACGGTGGGTGTATATAAATTATATATATATATATATATATATAT
>NC_133307.1:14538518-14651845 GCF_012295235.1 Primulina huaijiensis
AAAAAAAAAAAAAAAAGAGTTTATTATTTACGTTTGTGATTTGTTAGAAAGTCATTTGGAGAAGAATTGCTGCTTATTGAACTTTCTAAACTCTACGCAATCTGAAAACTTATGGCAAAACTCACTCTGGATCAACTTGCTGGTTTTGGAGTTGTCATTCCTTTATTTCCCATATGGATTCACTTATTTAAAAAGCAAAAAATACTCCCAAAGTTCCTAATATTGAAAAAGGGAAATGTCGCGAGGAGACTTGTGAAAGGACTTCAACACTACTTATGATGGTGAAATAGCCAAAAAGATTATGAAAGCTTGAACTATACTTTTTTGGATAATGGTTTTCCAACATCGTATTATAATTGAAATGATGAGTCTTAAATCATGCATACACGATCTCTTTGAACATCATGTCGAAAAAAATATTGGATGTAATTGGGGAATAACATTTGATATGGTTTCACATTTGCAAAATATATATGGTATAGTAGTTTACTTCTTGTTAAGAAAATTGTAAGTGTTGATAATGTCTTCCGAGTAAGTGATTATAAACATCAAAAGCACTAAAATTCAAACCATTTATTGATTAATCGCACCCTACTGATTTTGCCATCAATCATTTATGAGCTCAGACTTTTTTCCTTAATAACTGGAAGATGGATTACAACAAATCAAACATTCAGATAATATTTAATATACTATTTAAGGGATATATTCTGACAGTTTGACAGTCTATGTCATAAGCATTAATTGTCGCTTACTAATTTTGGATCACAACGAATTAACATGTGGTATCTTGTATGATTTCAATTATGACCTTACTACGTCTGATTTATGTTCATTCAAACTTGTACGTTGGAGGTCATCTATAGAAGGTCGTCAACTCTTCCAGCAAATTCCCGACACACTTACACGATCTATCATCTACTATTGGCTCAGAGCTTTGCTGAATATATTTTGAAGTACACTTAAAGTTTTATCAGATCTTTACAAATATTTTACTACGCTGATTCTCTCTCATTATCTTTGTGTTCATTTTATCATTTGAATGAGTTATTGTAACTGACAGAAAGAGTCTTTCTGTTCAGAAGTTTGTATAGAGTCTTGACGAAGTCGATGCTAAGACTTTCAGTAGGCAATGTTTAAGTCCTAATGAAGTGGAAATCCGTAAAATCAAAGTTTTTTTAATAAAAACTCCTGGAAACAAAAATATGAGAGGCGTAGAAGGATTTTAGCCTTCGAACTTCCAGAAAATTTCTTGTGCATTTTATTCTTTACTTCACTTATTTTCATTTGTTCATAAAGTTTCAGTGGACTCATTCCGGATTGATTATTTAAGTTGTCTATTGAACTTGAAGGGAGAGAAAATAATTTTGTTATTAACACTAGTAGAGGTCATCAACAGAATTTTTAGAAAAAAAATTTGCGATGTGTATATTCACCACCTCTCTAAAAATCTCCACTGATGCTAACAAGTTGTATCAAAGAGGCTTTTCTCGACTTTTGAACCCATCTATTCATCAATGGCATCCTTCATAAAGATTTTTATGTTCCTCAAGGAAGAGTTCGATGATTGGAGAATCAGAATGCAGACTCATTTAACTGTACATGATGACGACATGTCGTACGTCAAGACCTATCAAAATCATTAAGGCTAATACCGCAGTAGCCATTACTGATGGAGCACCACAGATGATAGAAAAGCAGCTATCAGAATGAACTTCGGATGATAAAAATCAGGCGAATCTAGATAATCCGAGGAATTATATAATATACAAAATTCTTGACAAAATTAATTCACTAAGATCAATATGTGTGTCACTGAAAAATTAACTCAGAAGACTTTTGAGGGCTCGAGCAATATTTTCAAAAATATACCAAAACGAAATATTTTTCGGGAGTGTTTTTAGATTTGATGGGTTTATTTTAATGCTTAATTGGCTCAAAACCCTTTTAATCCCTTTAATTTTTATGTTCGGGACCATTAGTGCTTAATTATACCATTAAAATCCCTCATTAGCAAACCCTAACCCCATTATTCCCTAACAGTCGTCCCCTAACCTCCCAACAACAGCCTCCCCACGTTTTTACAGCAGCAACTTTGAAAATTATTCAAGCTTTCAAGAAAAAGTCTTCCCCGCCTCTCCGGTTCACGTCCCGTGCGTAGATCCTCGAGTTTTCAAGCATATAAACGTTAAGGCATTTTTTTTTCTCATCATTCACGCTATGTATGCTGATATATATGTATTTGCATGAGAAAACCTTTGATATATCATGTACCAACGTATTTGCAAAGGTTTGACACGAAATATGCATTCTATTGTTTCCTACTCACATTTTTGTGATTCTTGTGCAAGGGGACTGCCGAGTTTTGTTGCTAAGGGGCTGTACACGTTGAGAATTTTTGCGTCAAAGGGCTGCAGTTTGGTGAGGGTCGAGATCTAGCATAGGCCGAGGGATAACTCTTGTTCGCATGTGAAACGTCCACTACTAATTTTTTTTTTATAAATCATAAACTCAAAAATTTCTAATTAAAATAACTTAACAATTCAATAAATCATGATAATTTAACATTTTAAATATCAAGTGCATAAAAATCACTAAATCGTCAACTAACCAAAAATCCTACATCGACCTTTAAAAAGATCAGCTAACAAAAAAATAAAGCATAAAAAAATCTCTTATAAAATCATTAACTATAATCTTTTAAATCTTTTATCTATCAAACTAATGCGGAAAGTAAGTGTCCCTCGAGAGTGTACTGCCGCACTCGATTCACTCAAACGTCAGCGCCTCCACATATCATCAAATCCTACAACATTCAAACCTAGTGAGTCTAATGATTCATCACGTTCTAAACATGAGTAGCAAATAATACATATTCAATCACAAGCATTAAAATCATACTTTTATTTAAAATAATTTTAAGCATTAATAAATCGTAAATCATAAAATCATTTAATCATAAAGCTTTCAATCCTTTATCATTTTGGATGAAGTTTGATATTTGAAAGTGACTAGCATTTTATCATCTGGTCGATTGACCAGTCTTCAGCTCCACCTGGCCCATGGGGACGGGCACTAGGTACCGCCATGAAAATACGATCGTCGGGCTCCCTCTGGGGTTTTTCTTGTAAACGGGCTCCCTCTGGGCCTTCTCCCTCACGACCTTCCTATAAAATTGTAAGTTCATTGTTCTTTCTTAAAACGGATCCCCACATATCCTCTATCATTTGTCACAGTTAATTCACATCCCTCAAAATATTTTTTTTTCTAAGTCAAAAAATATCATGACTTTCAAAAATAGCGTTTTAACAGTAAAAATTGCACATCTTTAACATAAATCATAAAATATCATATTTTCATCAAAATCATCATAATAAATCATTTAACATGCGTTATGATCCTTCGGGACGCTGACAAGCATTTTCGTGCTACCCAAGTGTAAAATGATCGTTTTGCCCTTAGACGTAAAATTTCTCGATTTTCACTTTTTCTTACTTTTATTAACTCTAAACCATCCCAAATAATTATTTAAGCTTAAATTAAATTTTTAATAATTTTATTAGACGTAAATTCGAGAATTTCGATTTAATTCTTTAATTACTAATTCGTGAAGTGTTTTATTCACGAATTAATTCAAACTTTAATATTTTCTTTTCAAATTTTAAACATAGACTTTTTATACATGAAATACTCCTGTGAACCATGACTCCACCCCCTAGGACCACGGTTTGAACCCCTTCCTTTTTCCTAACCTCGACCGAACCCTATCTTATCATCTTGAGCCACGGCTCAATTTTGTCGAGCCACCACCGGACCAGCCCCTCCTCTGAAACTCCCGGACCCTCATTGACCTAGCCTAACCCAGCTGACCAGCCCCTAGCCCATGCACGGCACACAGCGCGTATGAACAAGAGCCGCGCGAGTCCCCCTTATGTTTGCTCGAGCCACCATCTAGCCACCCTGTGCTAGCCCCTGACCAGACCCTCGACCATCCTCCCTAGACCCTACTGGACCAGCCTAGACCTACCCAACCTAGCCACGAACCCTTCCTGCAGGAGTTGCCCCCACGCGTGCATGGGAAGAGTCCTTGCACGCGTGGGCTCTTCTCCTACCAGCTGTACTGGCTAGGGCTCTTCCTAGCATTAAACCGCACCCAGCATGGCATCTCCCCAAGCCCTGGCCAAGCCGCATGCAGCCATGGACCAAGCCGAGCCTTCTTCCTTAAAGAAACCCTAGGATTCTAGCTTCCCTTGTGCACATCCCCTCCAGCTCTAGTCCAACCCTCCTTTCCACCTTAATTGGTTCATGTTCCATCAACTAAACGTCCTATGTTGACAGCGTACTCGTTGAAAATCATAACATGCTCATATAAACGTAAAAACTTTCAAAACTTTAGAAATACTCAGCAAAACGTTTAGCAATTTAAAATCCAATATTTTTCATGCATAAATAATTGAAACATGCATAATATGATTTGAATTATGCGTTAAAAAGTTTAGAAAACGTGCCTTTGCATTTTAGAACGCTCGAGTAAACGATCGTCGGCGAGGGGCACGAGAAGGGGCGAACGGGCGACGAAGAACCCTAGCTTCTTCCTCTACCTTAATTTCGAAATTTTGTGTGTGTTGTGTGTGTAAAAATCAGCTGATATGAGTGCTTAGAAACTTAGGTATCTAATTTATAGATTTTAATTTGCATGATAATGGGCTTTGGTTTTGGTCCTTCAAGCATACGAGCAATTGGGCTTACTCAAAATTAGTTAAATTGGGAAGACAATTAGCATAACTCAAAAACATAAAATATTTTCTTTTGCACATCGAACATACTTATATAACGTTGAGGGCTTCGTTGGATCCCACTTGGACGACTACTGCACATGCTAATTTTTTTTTTTTAAAAAAATTCCAGAATGCCTGACGTTCGGGCGGTAAGATTTTACCGCTCGGGCGCGCCTATCCAGAAGGGCTGGCGCTCGAGCGTAAAATCTTATCCTCGGGCGTCGCCCATTAAGCGGTTCCCAACCAAGCCTGCAACTCGAAAATCCTCCAAAAACATATTTTTACACAGTTTGAGCAGTCACACTAAAATGATCATAACTCAGTCATTTCTTGTCCAAAAATTACGAATTTACTGTCAAATCAAAGATATCAAAAACTAATACGTTTTATATGTTGAAAGTGTTTCCAGAAAGTAGACAGAAAATTCACAGTACTCGAAACGACAGCAGACTCAGTTTTGAGATCTAAAATTTTGATCCAAAATCGTTTCAAACGTTTTTGCTCAATCTTTTACATCACAAACATGAATTTTTACACACAATAAACATCAAAACATATACTATGACAAGATCGATGCAAAAATGAAAGAATATACATGCCTTCTTTAAAACTCACGATAAGACGATAACAACGTGAGGGAATGCGAGGCTCGATCCGGGACAACTTATGGCTCGATTTCTTGCTCGAAAATGAGAGAAAATCCACATGAATTTTGCAAAGGAGAGATGGCTGCTGAAATAACCTAAGAACCCTAGGTTTTCTCTCAAAATATGAAACGTTTATGAGTGTGTGTGTGTGTATGTTTTGTGTGTGCTGAACTTGTGTGTGTGTAGGTGTGTTTTACGCGCGTGTGTGTGTAGTAGTAGTAACGTGCGTGTGTATATTTAATTAGGAGAAATATTGCTTAATAAATTAATTAACATGCTATTTAAAATGCTAACCCAATACTAACTTTAATAAATCCCCTAATTAAAAATAAAATACACATGTGATAAACTTTAAAAGTTTAAAATCTTAAAATCTCTTAATAAATTAAATTAGGCTTTAAAATGCTTAAAATTTCATAAATATTTTAAAATACTAGTTTTCTTGACGTGAAATAAAATACCAAATTTTCAAGAATCGCCTAAATCGTCACCAGTCTCTTTTCCCGATCCCGCATCGAATATTCGCTTGAAACATAAAAATCAAAAAAACATTTTAACGTGCATCCCAATAAACATGAAATAATTTAAAGTCATGCAAAACAATCAATCATGCCTCGCTAAAATAATTTTAAAATTAAATAAATAATTTAACAATTTAAATGAATGCATGAGTTTTACGTTTACTGATTTTGGGCTTTACAGAAATGGCTCCATATGAAGCACTGTTTGGCCGAAAGTGCAGCTCACCTCTATACTGAGATGAAGTCGGAGAAAAAGCTATCACTGGACCTGAGCTTCTTCAAGCAACCATTGACAAAGTAGCCATAATCAGGGAAAGATTCAAGGCATCTCAAAATCGACATAAGAGCTGGGCTGATTTAAAGCGAAGATCGTTAGAATTAGAAATCGGTGAAAAAGCTTATGTTAAAGTCTCACCTATGAAAGGAATGGTTTGGTTCAGCAAGACTGGAAAACTAAATCCAAGATATGTTGGACCCTTTGAAATACTTGAAAAAGTGGGAACCCTAGCTTACTGACTGGCTTTACCAGCAGACATGTTCAGAATTCACAACATTTTCCACGTCTCACAACTAAGAAAATATGTCACATTCTTAAAGTGGCACCGCTGATGATCAAAGGACACCTAAACGAAGAGCTGAAATATAAAGAAGTCCCTATTCGAATAGTGGACACCAAAGATCAAGTGCTGGAAACCGAACAATCCCATATGTCAAGATACAATGGTCAAACCATACGGAACGAGAAGCAACTTGGAAAAAAAAAAAAAAAATGTGCACTCAAAATCCTCATCTCTTTAAAAGATCCATCTAATCCATGTTTCGAGGGCGTAACTTTCAATAAGGAGGGTGGGATGTGAGGATTCGGAATTTCGAAGCAAATCATGTAAGTCATAAAACTCGACATGAATCTTAAAACTTTAAACTTAGCCATAAAACTCAACATTTAACTTAAAATTTCAGCTAACACGACTCGAGGGAGAAACTCAAAAGCTCTAGGATTATCTCAAAAGGAATCTATGCTACGAGAAACCGCAACAATTGAAGAGTCGTTACTAGAAGAGTAAACCCCCGCTTATGAGCCTAATATTTTAGCTGAAGGAAGCTCATCATTTCTTGTCCTAACATAACCTACAAGAGAGCTAGGAGAGGAGCTAAAGGACTAGACAAAATTAATATGCAAGTAATGACCCTTGAGTTTGGATAAAGTTTGACTAACTAAGGTCACTTGGACCATTAACCTTGGGCATTTGAGGAGGCATTTCGGCTGAATGGAGGCAAGGGAAAGGGCACTTGTTCATCTATAAATACCACCCCAACATGCTGAAGAAACCACACCCAAAAATCCTACCCAATTTCGGTCTCTGCCCTTTGCAAAAAGCTCTCGGCCGACGCAACCTAGGTGGAAGAAGGAGGATTTGTTACGGCCATTTAAGTGTTGTGAATTTTTGTTCACGTCATTATTAGGTTCCTTTGTGAGTTCGGCCACCATCTACTCGATTTGCATCAAATCTTCGAAACACCGAGTTTCGGTAAATTTTCAAACTACACCTTCGGATTTCGGTAAGTGGGTTTTTGGTTATGTAATCCTTTGTATTTTAAAACTTGTGTGAGAATATCATCACATACTTGTATGTGTCTAGTTATTTTCGAAAAATTGATGACCATATATTTTAA
This sequence comes from Primulina huaijiensis, assembly GCF_012295235.1. Lineage (NCBI taxonomy): Eukaryota > Viridiplantae > Streptophyta > Magnoliopsida > Lamiales > Gesneriaceae > Primulina > Primulina huaijiensis. The sequence goes on from NC_133307.1 coordinate 14,546,139, forward strand.
AATCTCGATCGATATACGTTTTGTGCCTTATGTCTTCGATAATCTTTGATTCTGCCTAGTCCTTTCGAAATTCTTATACGAACAATTTGATAATCTGATTTCTGTTAATACACTGTTATGAATTGAGTTGGATATGGAACGAAGATTGTAAGTTCTATCTGGCCCCCATCAATGGGTATAAAACTGTGTTCTTGCCTCACCCCTTAGAGGACTAACATATGGGGGACAATTTGACCATGGATGACGAAATGAATAATAGTGTTCCATTTGTTCTGCTCTGTTCTGTATGAATTGCTCTGATAAGTTCTATTTCACCTTTCGAGTCTGATTCAGTTAATCTTTGATATAATAAGTTTTGAAAATCTGTTAAAAGATGTTTTAAATTATCATAATATGTATATGTGGTAATCAATCGGCCCCCACTTGCTGAGTGTTTCTCAAAGCACTCACCCCTTACATTTCTCTCCAGATAAGAATGAGGAAGAATTGAATGAGGAGCAACAAGCGGCGTTCTGGGGCTGGTGATCGTGCCAAAAGATCTAGACTCAAGACTTTGTACTTATTTCGCTTCCGCAATTCTGATGTACTTTTCATTTTTTTGTCATTGTAAAGACAATATTTATTTATGAAAAAGACTGGTGTTTGGCTATTTGCTACGAGGCTTAATTGTTTTCATGTAAATTGATAAACAATGTCGGATGTCACTGACACCTCGGTCCCGGAGCGTGACATGCTCACTTCGAGGCTCATTCATGACCGCATCATGATCTTTTCTAAAAATAAATATTTGGTATTCTTCATTCATTTATTCACAGGCTTAGGGAAAAAATATATTAAATTCAATTTAAACATACATAATGTAAAGCCCATGGGCTGTTCCCGATCCAACTGGCGGGAGTCGGTTGTCCCATGGCAGCATTACTCACTGACTCCTCCAGCCCAGGCACTGGAGTTTGTGCCTCCCCAGACTCGAACCTAAGATCTCCTGGACATATAGATACTTAGCACTAGTCTGGTACCAATTGCGTAGACCATAATCTCACCAGAAAATTATTACAAGTTATTTCATTACAGGGCTCCAAGGAGCAAACATTTTCACTATGATATTTTCAGTTCAGTTATGCACGTACTATAATTACCATTGAAATGATATTTTACGTTACACCTCAGTACAGGAAATTTTCACTTGCATGCGACTTTATTATTTATTTACTTGTTATTTACGATATATGCATGCTGAGTCTTTAGGCTCACTAGACTTGATTTTTGTAGGTAATGATGATGTCGGGACCGAGGGCGGGGATCAGTGAGCCAGCTCGAGTCGGTAGTGGTGGGACCCGAGGACCTCATTTTCAGCATTTATTGTTGTTATCGCTCAAACATTTTTATCTACCGTTGGATAAACTTTTTACAGTTATTTTTACAACATTAATTTCTTCCGCTGCTATTTTTAAACATGATACGTTATATGGGGCAATTTTATTTATTTAAAAAGAAAATTTTTAATTTTTCGGCAATTTTTCAAATACGGATTTCTAGGCCTCTACACATAAAGTTTAAGCAGAAACTCCAGGCATTGGTATCTGATCAGCCACACNCATAAAAGTTTAAGCAGAAACTCCAGGCATTGGTATCTGATCAGCCACACAAATGAACGGAGTATGGTGAAAGTTACAAGACATTCCAGAATGAAGTTTCAAAGCTATTCACAAGCCTCATTCACACAAAATCTCAAACACCTTAATGCATGACATATTCCAAAGCATTTGTGTCTTAAAAAATTGGAAAAATGTTAAAATATACATTCTCCTCGAAATAGTGTAGCAAAATGCGAAGTAGGTTGAGGGTGACGATTTTCTGAAACTTGAATGGCATCACATAGACGATGTATGCGGAGACGGTACTGGATACGTGGTCTCCATGAGTATCCTATTGGCTAACCAAAGGCGAAGAAGGATCCATTGTCGGGGAAATGAAGAATTGGAGGAGTTAGAGGAAGAAGATAAAGTAAAAATGTTGAAATGTGGTTTTATCGTGAGTTTTATAAGAGAGAGTTACCATAGGGGGAGACAATATCTTTATTTAATTTCTTCTTCTTCCTCCTCAAATCTTTTGTCTTGTGTATTTTGGGTCAGACCCTTAAATTTGGCTGCAACAATAGGATTAGACTTGGACTCTTATAAATAGTCAAATTGGCTATTTGGGGCATTTGTTGGATACAAAATTAAATAAAAAATTTATGCTATAGCCCAAATAAAACTAAATCCAATCAGGTTAGAGGATGGACTTTAACTTTGCGCGGGTTCGTGAGTCGACCAGTGATCGTGGAAGTTGGGCCAATCAGTTGGAGCACTCACGATCCATGACCAGTGATTGTGGAATTTGGGTCAATCAGTTGGAGGAATCCAGACAAAAGCTGAAACAATCATTAGGAGCTCGAAAATTTCATCAACAAAACTACAGCAAAATTGTCTATCAATTTTAGCTTAATGATAGCGCATATTTCCAGTAGAATTTTATTTGTTTCCTTCATGTTTTAACATATTCCTTCAGTTTTTTCAATTTTGTAATAAAATCGTTATCACAATTCATAATAGCATAATTAAATTAGAAGTTGGTCAATTTTCATCACATTCCTCAGTTAAATTCGTTGCTTTGTGGCTGTATCGAGAGAGTTAGAAGCAACAACAAAATCAGGATCAACAATGTTTGATTGAAGAAGTCGGATTAATAAAAAATTTGGCAGATCAAATGTCTGGCACGCCCTAGCTGGGCATGCTTAACGAACCGGTTCGGACCGGAACCGGTCCGTTAAGCCGGTGTTGGAAACTAAATTTCGGAAGTTTGACAAACTAGGCATTTAATATATTGAACTAACTGATTAAAAATATGCAAACTATCGGTTGCCCATAACTGAATATTAATGCGAAAACAATCGAAGGCAACTGAACCAGCTGACGGGACTACGCAGACAACTGACTGATCAGTTGAAAACTGATCAGTTGCTACAAACAAGTGTAGGCTTATCAGATTATAGCCTATCAGCTGATCTTTCAGCTATACACGTCATCAGTTAAGGAAAAGGACATTCAACCGACAGATAGTACAAAAGCAAGACTGCAACTAGTAGTGGGACCGCCGCATTTCAGAAAAGCTGCAGTGCACGACTGTCAAAAGAATGTTGATGTGGCAAACAACGGATAGAAAGATTCAAATCGCATTCAATATTACCGTTGGAAGAAAAGCCTATAAATAGCAGAGGAAGAACAGCTGAGAAACTCTCCAACAACTTCGATCTTAGCTACTCTCAACTCGACTCTTGAAAAACTCTTAACTGAGCTGTTACTCTACTGGAATATTAAAAAGCTCACGCTTATTGTATTCATTCATCGCATTTAAGGCTATACTTCGAGCTTGCAAGCACAAAATGATATTATTGTTATCAGTCATGCTAAGTTATTTCAAAATCAGTCGAGCACTGTAAATTATCTTGTAAATAAGAGTTTCAGTTTGGCATTGTAAGTCCAAGACTGAAGTGGGTCTGTACAACTGTTTGTATCGATCAACGTCTTTTAGTGAATATCCTATATTCGTAATAGAAGGGGTGACGTAGCAGTGTTTGAACTCTCCGAACATCCATAAAATCTTGTGTGTTCTTATTTAAGTTTTCATTCTATCTATCAGTCAGTTTATTTCCGCACTATTTTTGTTAACTGATTGATATCGACTGACAAGATTTCCGAGTTTCAGTTTATCACTAAACTGACTCAATATTCGAAAAGATTGTGAAAATTGTGAGTGTCTATTCAACCCCCTTCTAAACACTCTTTCACCCTCTAACCGATCCTATTAAGTGGTATCAGAGCAGTTGAATCTCGTCCTTGAATATTTCTATACAAACTGATTACCATTTCTTCATTCAACAAAATTCCAAAGTTCTCCAGAGAGGATTTCGATGATTGGAAAATCATAATGCAGGCTCATCTAGTTGCACAAGACGATGACATGTTGTATGTTATTGCAGAAGGACCCATGAGAATATTGAAAGCAAACACTGCTGTTGCTATGACTGAAGGTGCACCACATCGTATTGAAAAGCCAAGAGATGAGTGGACAACTGAAGATAAAAGAAAAGCCAATCTGGACAACGTGGCTAAAGACATTCTATACAAAACGCTGGATAAAGTCACTTTCAGCAAGATAAAGATGTGCAGAACTGCTAAGAAAATTTGGGAGAAACTGATTAAGTTATGCGAAGGCAATGAGCAAACTAAGGAGAATAAACTATCAGTTGCCGTTCAAAAATTCGATATTATCAAGATGAAGATTGGAGAATCCATTCATGACTATGATGAAAGAATCAGTGGAATAATCAACGAACTGAATCACTTGGAAATGTGTATTGAAATAAAGAGGTAGCACTGAAAGTAGTCAGAGGTCTTCCTAAGGAATGAGATATTAAGACCATGGCAATGTGAGAATCAAAAGACCTGAACAAGGTCGAACTTCATGATTTATTTGCAGATTTAAAAGCATACGAATTTGAATTGCAAACCAGAGAAGGGGAACCTTCTGCACCAGCTGCTACAACTGCCCTAACCGCTATCAAACTGGAACCGACTGGTTCAGTAGACAAATCTGCTGATCAGTTACGCAATGATGCTATGTCATTGTTTGTCAAAAAGTTTGGAAGGTTTATGAGAAGAAGTCAAGGAAACTTCCAAAGACAATATCAGAAAAATCACTCCAAAGAAGAACCTAATGCTTGCTACAACTGTGGAAAAACTGGTCATTTCATTGCTGACTTTCCCAAGCCAAAGAAGGACAGACGAGGGTCAACTGAAAAAGGAAAGAAACCTTATGAGCACAAGATAAGATCCAAGAATGACAAGAAATCTTACAGAAAAAAATATGAGGTGCTTCTAGCTGAGGAAAGCAAGTCCAAATGGGCAGATTCTGATAGTAATGATTCAGAACCTGAAAGCTTGAGTTGCTCCAGTGGTGATGATGATGAAGAGGTCAAGTGTCTGATGGCTGATGACACAGAACTGGAGTCAACCAGTCAACAGGTATTCGACTTTAGTTCAAGTGATTTCACACGAGATGAACTCATTTCTACATTTCATGACATAGTTAATGAGTATCACAAGCTTGCCTTATCTTTTGAGAAGGCCAGAGCAAAGCAGACTGATCCCAAAGATGATAAAATTGAAACTGATGAATCAGTTGATTTGTTGAGTTTTAAACGGGAGATTGCTGAGCTCAATGGTGAAAGAAACTAGAATCAATCAATGATTCAGCAGTTGATGCTCGAGAATTCAAAGCAAACTGAGCTTATTAAAGCATGGAATAAATCATCTGTTGCATTAGATGAAATAAAAGATAAGCAAAAATCAGTTACTGATAAAACTGGTTTAGGGTTCAGCAACCAAGATGAAACTTCTATCAGTGATACTCAGCCAAAATTGAACATGAGCAAAGGGAAATATATTCACTTTGTAAAATCAGTTGTGGTACAAGAACAACCTGAGCCAAGTAAACCAGTTGTAAAGCTTATTGAAAATCTGAACAAGGTTAGAAGGTATGGTATTGGTTATAGCCCAAAAATTTCAACTGACCCACAAAGTCAGTCACCAAAAAGATTCAGCAATAAATACTTGAACTATTTTAATGGCTACTCCAATTACTATAACAGTAAGCCAGTTCAGAAAATATATTGGATGAACAACCAGTTGAACAAAGCTAAAGTTCATATTGCTTCATTTGCACACTACACACCAAGCACACACAAGCCGAGAAACACCATTTGGAACACAACAACTAGAAAGTCAGTTAGACTGATCCAAGTCTGGGTTCTTAATAGACTGATCAGTGTGACAGGTACAAACAAAGAATCAATTTGGTATTTGGACAGTGGATACTCGCGTCATATGACAGGGGATGCAAGTTTGCTATCCCAACTGATCAAATACACTGGTCCAAGCATCAGTTTTGGAGACAACTTCAAAGGTAAAACTGTGGGTAAGGGTAAGCTTATCCTTGGTAATTTACTATCCAAGATGTTTTACTAGTTGAGAATTTGAAGTATAACTTGATTAGCATCAGTCAGTTATGCGACAACAAATTATCAGTTCAGTTCGACAGACACACTTGTTCAGTTAGAGACTCAACTGATGAGGTCATCCTAACTAGCAATCATTTTGGGAACACCTACAAAGTCAGTTGGACTGAGCAACCTTATGCACCAGTTTGTTTTAAAGAGTCCAAATCTTCTAAAAACTGATTGTCGCATAAGAAGTTGAACCACCTAAACTTTAAATCTATTGCTTATCTGAGTAACCATGATCTTGTAACTGGTTCGCCCAAAATAGATTTTTCAAAAGATAAAATTTGTTCATCATGTCATTTTGGTAAACAAGTAAGATCTTCTTTTAAAAACAAGGGTTGTAAATCATCTTCCAGATGCTTAGAACTGCTACATATGGATCTTTTTGTTCTTATACCAGTCATGAGCTTAGGGGGAATGAAATACACTTTAGTAGTCTTGGATGACTATTCAAGATTTACTTGGGTTATTTTTCTCAAATCCAAATATCAAACTGCTGCACAACTGATTAAGCTTTCAAAAGATTTTTAAATGAAAAATCAGTTGGGATTGATCGAATAAGGTCTGATCGAGGGACGGAATTCATCAATCAAAATCTTTCACTATTTTTAGAAAATATTGGGATCAAGCATGAGATCTCAGTAGCAAGAACTCCTCAGCAAAATGGTGTAGCTGAGAGAAGAAATCGGACTCCTAAAGAAGCTGCTAGAACAATGCTTGCTGATTCTGGTATTTCTCAAAGGTTTTGGGGAGAAGCAGTAAACATTTCATGTTACACTCAGAACAGATCAATGATTAATAAGAATCATCTAAAAACACCGTATGAGAACTGGCATGGACGCAAAAGTGTGGTTTCCTATTTCAAAATATTCGGCTGCAGATGTTTTATTCTTGATAATGGCAAAAATCATTTAAAAGCTTTTGATGCTAAATCTGCAGAGGGAATATTTCTTGGTTATTCTTCAGTTATTAAAGCTTACGGAGTTTTTAACAAATGCACTTTGAATGTAGAAGAATCAATTCATGTTGTATTTGATGAATCTGTGCTAACTGATAAGCCAACTGATCCAGTTGATTGCTTTACAGATATAAGTTTGGAGGATGATAGTGAAGAAGACATTCATATCAATAGATATCCTCTTCAAACACCTGAACCGGAAGTACTGGATCAACCAGTGGAACAAGAAATTGTTACTGATAATCAGTTGGTGGAGCAAAATGAAAATACTCAGTTACTAACTGATACAACACCAACTGAAATTGAAGAAAATATTCAGTTTCCAACTGAACCATTTGATGAAATGGACGCAACAAATGCTGAGTACAGATGGAGAAATCACATCCTCCAGAACTAGTGATAGGTAATCCATCTGATCCGGTAAGAACTCGAAATCAAATGTTTAATATTTATTCATTCAGCTTTCGTTTCCCAACCGGAACCTAAGAAAATTGATGAAGCTCTTGTTGATCCTAACTGGATAAATGTCATGCAAGAATAGCTAAATCAGTTTACCCATAACAATTTCTGGAACTTAGTTCCAAGTCCAGTTTTTAAAACTATTATAGGTACAAAATGGGTATACAGAAACAAACTGAACGATTATGGTTCAGTTGCGCGCAACAAAGCGAGGCTTGTAGCACAAGAATATAGGCAAGAAGAAAGAATAGATTACGATGAAACTTATGCACCAGTTGCAAGACTGGAAGCAATCAGAATGTTCCTTGCCTATGCATCTTTCAAGAACTTTAATGTCTACCAGATGGACGTGAAGAGTGCATTTCTGAATGGTCAGTTGCAGGAAGAAGTATATGTTGAACAACCACCAGGTTTTTTCAATTACTCTCTTCCTGATCATGTTTATCATTTGAACAAAGCCTTATATGATCTTAAACAAGCTCTAAGAGCTTGGTATGAAACCCTTTCAAATTTCTAACCGATCATGATTTTACTATTGGATCAGTTGATAAGACCATGTTCAAATTTTCAAAGAATGATCACATTTTACTTGTTTAAATATATGTTGATGATATTATTTTTGGGTCAACTAACCTCAAATTATGCGAGAAATTTGCTAAGTTAATGCAGGAAATTTGGCATGGAAACATGTTCAGCTGCAAGTACTCCCATGTGTTCATCAATCAAACTAGACAATCATCAAGAGGGAATATCAGTTGAGACTACACTTTACAAAGGTTTAATAGGTTCATTATTGTACCTAACTGCTAGTCGTCCCGATATAGTATTTGTTGTTTGTATGTGTACTAGATTTCAGTCAGATCCTAAGCAATCTCATTTTTCAGCTACCAAACGTAAATATTTTAAAGGCACACAAAATGTGGGCTTATGGTATGCTAAGGACTCTTCTTTCAATTAAGTTGGATATTCAGATGCAGATTATGCAGGATGTAAGCCAGATCGTAAAAGCACCAGTGGATCATGTCAGTTTCTAGGAGACTGACTGATTTCATGGTTCCGCAAGAAGCAAACATCCATAGCAACTTCCACAACTGAAGCAGAAAATCTTGCTTCTGGAAGCTGCTATGCCCATCTACTCTGGATTTAGCAACAACTGAAAGACTATGGAGTCATTGCAAAAGAATCACCAATCTTTTGTGATAATACTAGCATGATTGCAATAACATACAATCCATTTCTTCACTCGAGGACCAAACATATCGATGTCAGGCATCAGTTCCTCAGAGATCATGCTATGAAGAAAGCAATAAGGCTGGAATACATACCACCTGAATAACAAGCAGCTGACATCTTCACCAAACCTGTACCAGAGACTAAATTTTCTTATTTTCGCAATTTTCTTGGTTTAATTGTTTTGACTTAATTATATCAATGATAATATTGTTATGTCAGTTGTTATTAATATTTGTTCACTTATTCATATATCAGTTAATAATTATTCAGTTATTCATTATCAGTTAGTTAACTGTTTGTCAACTGATATAAGTTCCTAATGCAGAAAAGAAAAGAGCAATGAATCGAATCGAATATTTTATTGATAAAATATCATCCAGGTTACACGATTCAGTTCTCTTTCAGTGGCATCTTGCCAAAGGGACAACCAGTTAGACAACTCAAGACAGTTAATTCTTCCGAACCCTTCTGAAGAAGAGATCTTTTCCAGCACATTCCATTCTTTCCAAAGCATCAGATGGAGAAGACATTCATCAGTCACAAGATCAGAAGTATGGACGACTTCAAGACACCTCTTATACTTTCTTGCAGTTGCTCTCTGCTTGTCAGTAGCAACTAATCCATCACATTGAATGGTCTGTAGTTCATTTGCTTTGGTCCAAGTGGACATAACTTTTAACCAGACGAGTTCTTCAAGCATGTTCTTCAAACTCTCCAAACGGTGAAGTGTTGATGCAGAAACAGGGACGTTGGAACTACTTGAACTATCCATTGATGTTTAAATGTTATTATCTAATGACTTTGCTCTTATTTATAGACATGCTGTTATTAAAGAAATAGAAGAAGACGAAGAGATACTAGTCAACTGAAAGCTTTTGAGTTATCAGACTAAGCTTCTCTTATTATTTATTTTATTTATATGCATTTATTGAGGGGTAATATCGGATATAAATGGTTAACTGAGAAGACAATAGTCAGTTGGTCTTCAACTGAATTGAATCAGGCTTCAACTGATCACTCAGTTGCTGAACTAATTGATCTTCTCCAGTAAGTAAACTGATTAATCGTTAAATATTCCATAATAAGTGATGTGACTGATAAGTACGCATTTAATTCATGTCTTTCAATGAATAATGTTTTAAAACGTGGACCAACGTAGTCCGTTTATATTATACACACGATTTCACCACACATAAACAAGCTTTTATTCAAATTATCTTGGACTGACATGTGTCCAATAATTTGAACAGTCATATACATATGTACTTCTCCCTGCTCCATTTCAGTTTTCCTTTACGAGCATTTCAGAGCAAACCAATACACAAAGCTATTTCTTTCTCGCAGATAATCAAATATTCAACAAATGGCAAGCCAAGTACCAGCTTTCATTCTAAACGCTATGGCGATTGATTTTGACTCAATCTATCTGTTCCGACTGAGGAGATCAAGAATGTATTTGTTAAACTGGAAGCTGCCAGTCTAAAGACCTTTCTGGGAATGTCTTCTCAAGACATATATCCAAATGAGATCCAAGATCTCTATGCTAATGGATTCATATCTGCTAATGGGAACATCACTACCACTATCAACAACCAAATGCTGATAATCGATGAAGACTCATTCAGCAACCTATTTCAGCTGCCTACTGATGGGCTAGCAAATATTTCCGACGGGAAAACATCTGATGTTGAGGAGATGTAAACTCAACTTTCTGTCGATGGACAGAAGATCAAAATTTTCAATCCTAAGAAAGTGTTGAAGTCTGAAATCCAATTATTAGCAAACATTGTGGCCAAAAGACTACTAGCCAAGGCAGGATCCTTCGCGCCTCTTACTCTAGAAAAATTTCAGGTTATGACTGCTATCATGACTGGAAAAAGATTGTAGTGGAAAGGGATCATATTCAATCTTCTGAAGAATATGTTTCAGCCTTCAAAACAATCTAAGGGATTTGCAGTGCAGCTTAGCTACTTGATAAAAAGCAAAGACTTGGTGGATGACTCCTCTGTGAGGTTATCCAAATTTAAGATTTTCAACGCCAAAAGTGTTCAGTTGCCAAAATTGAAGCTGGACATCTTCCCTGAAAAATTTATTCAAGTGAAAAAAGAGATTGGGACGTAGGAGGCTTCAAATTAGTCAGGAAAGCCAAGAAGACAATCAAGCGCAAACTGATTGTCAGTGAGACTGACTCTAAGAAGACTCTTTCTCCCAAAATCTCCAAAAAGCCAAGGACGCTAAAGACCAAATCAGTAGCTGCACTGGTCAACATCCCAACTGAAAGGCTGCTACAATTTGAAGCTAAACAGCCAATCAAGGCTACACCGCTGAGGGCGGTTGCAACCAAAACTTCAACTTAGGATCAGTTACCTCCTCTAGCTGCTCCACAAAAGAAGACTATCACCGAATCTGATGAAAAAAAGAAACTTTCTGGAGATCAAGCTCCACTGATCACTATATATGGCCGAACTTCTTTACCATTTGCCAGACCCAAGGGGATAGTGATTAGGGAAATGATCGATGCAACCACATCAGGGATGAATATTCCACATGCTCTTACTGACTCAAAGGGAAAGGGCAAAATGACAGAAGAGCCCAGGCCCACAAATGTGATTCAAACTCAAATTGATCTAATTTGGAACGACATCAATGAGTTTTCAAAGAATAAGCTTAAGACTTATGATGAATGAGTCAGGTTCAGAACTGAAGTGTTTGCCAGGCAACTAGAGAAGAAGTCAATTTTGAAGAAATTTATTGACCTGGAAACTATAGTTCTGAAGATGGTCAAACCGGCTAAAGTTCGTCAAGCTTTGCAAAGGAAAAAGTACTTCTTTGATCAAGTACGTGCAAAGAAGTTAAATCAAATGATTGTTCAGATAAGACAAAATTATGATGCCACTAGTCCAACTGCCTTTAATGACAAAGCAATTCATGATCAACTGGACTCGGATCTTATCACACTACAGATGACGATCAAACAGTGGGAACTGGATCAAGAACTGATTATTCCAGCAGGTTCTCACAATCGTTCATCAGCAGAGCAAGCTGAACAATCAGTTCAACCGCAAGACCAATCAAAGGAACCAGTTGTTGCACCAACTGAACCAGCGGCTGCTCTTTCTTCCAAAGAAGCTGAATCATCTTATGTAGCTCCTCCAACCTCTACTGAGGATATTCAAACTTACACTGATGCTGAGCTATCATTGGCCAATATCGATGAAGTTATTCAATCAGTTGCCACTGATATTCAGCAAACTATCTCATCTAAAAAAGCAATTGAAGAACCCAGAACAACTGAACAACCAGCCACAGAGGCTATTTCAATTCAAATTGAAGAGCCAGTTCAACCGACTGCCACGGCTGAACAGGCAGTTATTACAGAAACTGAAGAGCCATTTCAGTTAACTACCATAACTGAACATGTAGCAATAACTAAAGAGGCTTAGCTGCACCAGGTACTAACTGAAGAGGTGCCAGCTGAAGAACCCGTCATAGTTTCAGTTGTTCAAACAACTGAAGAACCAATCTCCGTATCAGTTGAGCAACCATCTGAAGAACCATCTACTGTCTCAGCTGATCAACAGACTGAAGAGCCTTCAAGCACCACTGCTGATCCAAATCTTTCTTCTCCTCCGCATCTTCACCAAGAAGCCTTAACTGAAGATGTTTCAGAAAAGGTTAGTATTGAAACTGACAGGGTGATATTTAATCAAGATAACAGGGAACAGGAACTAGAAACTTCTGGAGTCAAGTCTCCTGATGTAACAATGGCGACTAAATCTATTTTCGATGAAATTCAAGCCATTCAGACCGACCTTGCCTCCATGATGACTTCCATTTCTGACGTCAAAACAACTCAATTGGCGCACAACATGAAAATTGATTCCATAAAGGAGAACATGTTCAAAAGTCTTCAACAACTTACAAATGATATTACGAACATGTCCTTCCAGATGGATCAAATACGGAAAGACAGAGCGTCGACTGAAGCGCATTTGAATACTCAAGCGATGTTCAACAAAAGCTTTGATTATCTGAAAAACGTTGTTACGAAGAGAATGGATTTGATGCAAGAACTTCTGATGAATGCTGTTTCAAATGTCAACTCGGAAGTTCGCATTATATCTAGAAAAGTTGAGGCGTTTGACAAAAAAGGGCAAGAAGAAGAAGAACAAGATAAGCAGACGGAATCTAAAAAGAGATCCAGTCAACCAACTGCTCAAGGTCTAGCTGATAAAAAAGTTAAGAAATAGAATATCAGTTAGAAGACAGTCTCTACTCTTATTCAGTCGAAGATTATGGCAGATTTGAAGATTATTTTAGTCAGTTAGAAGATTATTTTATTCTTTCATTCTTTGTATGAATCTATACATTGAAAGAGTTGTCAAATGATTGTTCAGCTAAGGCAAAATTATGATGCCACCAGTCCAACTGCCTTTAATGACAAAGCACTTCATGATCAATGGGACTCGGATCTTATCACACTACAGATGGCGATCAAACAGTGGGAACTGGATAAAGAACTGACTATTCTAGCATGTTCTCACAATCGTTCATCAAAAGAGCAAGCTGAACAATCATTTCAACCGCAAGAGCAATCAAAGGAACCCGTTGCTTCAACAACTGAACCAGCAGCTGCTCCAACTGAACCAGCAGCTGCTCCTTCTTCCAAAGAAGCTGAATCATCTTCTGTAGCTCCTCCGACCTCTACTAAGAATATTCAAACTTGCACTGATGTTGAGCTATCATTGGCCAATATCGATGAAGTTATTCAATCAGTTGCCACTGATATTCAGCAGAATATCTCATCTAAAGAAGCAGTTGAAGAACCCAGAACAACTGAACAACCAGCCACAAAGGCTATTGCAATTCAAACTGAAGAGCCAGTTCAGCCGACTGCCACGGCTGAACAGGCAGTTATTACAGAAACTGAAGAGCCAGTTCAGTCAACTACCATGATTGAACAGGTAGCAATAACTGAAGAGGCTCAGCTGCACCAGGTACTAACTGAAGAGGTGCCAGCTGAAGAACCAGTCACAGTTTCAGTTGTTCAAACAACTGAAGAACCAATCTCCATATCAGCTGAGCANCACCTTCATTTAACTTAAATTAACTTACTTGCTAGCTAAAATAAATTCTGGGAATGTTTTCTAAATCTTAAATTTTATCTCAAAGCTCCAACTCCAGTCCGGCCTCACTGAATTAACTGAAATGATAAAGTTAAACTACTACGTAAAATAATTAAATTTAAATACTCATGCAATAAAAATCATTTTAATTTAAATACTAGAATTATGCATGACTTATACGTAGTCTAAGTTACGGGTTCTACAGTTTGACAAATATGAGGAAGAAGAAGAACAAGATAAGCAGACGGATTCTAAAAAGAGACCTAGTCAACCAACTGATCAAGGTCCAGCTGATAAAAAAGTTAAGAAATAGAAGATCAGTTAGAAGACAGTCTCTACTCTTATTCAGTCGAAGATTATGACAAATTTTAAATATTATTTTAGTCAGTTAGAAGATTCTTTTATTCTTTCATTCTTTCTATGAATCTGTACATTGAAAGAGTTGTCAATAAAAGATTATTTTATCTACAATGAGTTTAGTTGATCAGGTAATATTTTCTAAGTTTTGTCAAACACCAAAAAGTGGGAAATTGTTGAAAACTAAATTTTGGAAGTTTGACAAACTGTGCATTTAATAGATTGAACTAACTGATCAAGACTGATATAAAATATGCAAACTATCGGTTGCCCATAACTGAAGATTAATGCGAAGACAATCGAAGGCAACGGAACCAGCTGACTGGACTACGCAGACAACTGACTGATCAGTTGGAAACTGATCAGTTGCTACAAACAGGTGTAAGCTTATCAGATTATAGCCTATCAGCTGATCTTTCAGCTATACACGTCATCAGTTAAGGAAAAAGACATTCAACCGACAGATAGTACAAAAGCAAGACTGCAACTAGTAGTGGGATCACCGCATTTCAAATCGCATTCAATATTACCGTTGGAAGCAAAGCATATAAATAGCAGAGGAAGAGCAGCTGAGAAACTCTCCAACAACTTCGATCTTAGCTACTCGCAACTCGACTCTTGAAAAACTCTTAACTGAGTTGTTACCCTACTGGAATATTTAAAAGCTCACGCTTATTATATATTCATAGCATTTAAGGTTATACTTCGAGCTTGCAAGTACAAACTGATATTATTGTAATCAGTCGTGCTAAGTTATTTCAAAATCAGTCGAGCACTGTAAATTGTCTTGTAACTAAGAGTTTCAGTTTGACATTGTTAAGTCTAAGGCTGAAGTGGGTCTGTACAACTGTTTGTATCGATCAAAGTCTTTTAGTGAATATCATATCTTCGTGATAAAAGGGATGACGTAGGAGTGTTTGAAATCTCCAAACAACCATAAAATCTTGTGTGTTCTTATTTCAGTTTTTATTCTATCTATCAGTCAGTTTAATTCCGCACTATTATTGTTAACTGATTGATATCGACTGACAAGATTCCTGAGTTTCAGTTTATTAATAAACTGATTCAATATTAGAAAAGATTGTGAAAATTGTGAGTCTTTATTCAACCCTCTCTTCTAAACACTCTTTCACCCTCTAACCGATCCTATCAGCTGGGAACCGGATCCGGTAAGGGTGAACCAGACATGAAACCATGTGCAATCAAGAACTAGATCCGGAAACCTAATTTTTTTTAAAAAAAAAAAAATCCTTTGGGCCAACGGCTACAATTGCAAAAGATGCAGTGGTTTCAGCGGCTACTGAAATCCAAAGATTTAATTTTGCAATTTGAGGGCCAAATTGCAAATATTTTTTTAACCCCAAAAATCACCTATAAATACAAGTCATTTTTTTATATTTCACACATCAATTTTCTTTCAACTTTACATTTCTCTACAATCAATATCTTTTTCTTTGCTATTATTTCTCAAAATATATTCAATATTGTGTTATAATTTTATCTACACTCAATATTCTCCTTATTATTCTCAATTTACTCATATAAATAATTCGAATTTCAATGGCATCAACTTCAAACCGTGGTGGTTGTGGAGGTCAATATGTTTCCGACTGTGGTGAATATTTTGGCTACATCCCCGACTTTGATGAAGTTGAACCTGGCCACAAGGAAGAAGAAGCCATGGAACTCCCCAACAAAGATGTAGGGATGCCATCGTCCACCCGAGCAAGTAACAAGATGTCAACGAGCACGACGACAGCCCGAGCAAAGCGAAGCAAAGTTTGGGATCACTTCGATATTGAACAACAAAATACGAACAACTCTTTTGCCGTATGTAAAATTTGCAAAACGAGATATTCTTAAAAAATGGGTGGTAGTTCTGGTGGTACCGGCACTTTGAAAAAACATTTAGTTAAGGTACATAAACTTGATCCTGATACGCTACAACCATTCGGTAGGGAACTAACACAACAACAAATTAATCCTTCAAGTGGTAAAGCTTTCCCAATTACAAAAAAAATTTATCGAAAAACCATTGTAAAATTTGTTACCAAATGTTGTCAACCTTTTATAATAGCTGAACAAGAAGGTTTTGTTGAATTTACTAGTATTATTCAACCTGTTTTTCAGGTTTTGTTGAATTTACTAGTACTATTCAACCTGGTTTTCACAATATTTCTAGGCACACACTTAAGAAATATTACTTTGATATTTATAAAGAATATAAAGAAAGACTAAAATCGCATCTTTCAAATATTTTTTGTAGAGTTAGTTTGACAACTGATATTTGAACTAATTTGAAATATGAATCTTATTTTGTTATTACATATCATTGTATTGATGAAATTTAGAGTATACCAAAAAGAATTTTAGCGCTAGATTATTTAAAATCATCACACAATTTATACTCTATAGCTAGATATGTTTAAATGTTGTTAAGATTTATGGCATACAAAATAAAATAATGTCGATCACATTAGATAATTCGAGTGCCAATACTCTTGTGATTAAATATCTTAAAGATTCACTAAAACAAATTTTAGATAGTAATTTGCTTCATGTTAGATGTGCATGTCATATTATCAACTTATGTGTTAAATGTGTCTGTGATGAGCATATGTCCACTGTAATAGAAAAATTCAAATTATGTGAGAAATTATTACGTGAAATAAATCATGGACGTGATTGAAAAATACTAGTAGAATCAAACGGAATTAAATTTTAAAAAATTTCCTCTTCCTGTTGAAACTAGATGGAATTCTTTATATCACTTGCTTCATAATTTATTACGTTTTCAAGATTTAGTTACTCCATATTACAATAATATTGCGGTTGAATCGTTAATGCTGACTGAAGATGATTGGAATATTTTGAGTAAATGTATTTCTTTTTTAGAAATTTTTAAGAAGCAACCAAGAAATTTGATGGCATTAACTATTCTACTTCAACCATGTTTCTACCTTTGCTTTTCAATATGTTTTATAAATTTATTGAATATTGTGATAATTCTGTAATGCGTGATTTTGTTTCAAATATGGAAAACAAATTTTTACAAGGAGGATTAGACGTGTTTTTTTGAATATTAGGCTAAATTTTTTCGGAAGAATGTTAACGATCAAAAGAAGTCAATCATGCAGTCTATCCAAGAATTATTTGATTTGTATGCTAGTGAACAATGTGATGAACCGAGTGCGCAGCCGGAGGAGAGGCCGACATTTAAAAGCAAAAGTGAAGCACTCAACTTTATTCAAAGTTTGAAACCACAAAAGTTCAACGGAAAATCGGTGACAACAACAAATTACAATGATATCCAAATTTATCTAAGCCAATATATTGAGATTATAGAGAATTTCGATGTTATTGATTGGTAGAAAGTAAATTCTCAACTTTATCCAGTGTTAGCGACAATTGCAAGAGATGTCATACCCGTTTAAAGTTCAAGTGTTGCTTCCGAATCAGCATTTTCAGTATGTGGAAGAATCATTGGTGAACAAAGAACTAATTTAAAACCAGAAACACTTTTCATGCTAACAAGCTTACAAGATTGGTTTGCAGCCGAAAAAAATAATATGACCTCTAGAGCAATCAATGAATTTCAAAGCTCAAGTTCCGACTAAGATCCGGAATATTCAAAATATATTTTAATAAATCGTGATGAATTTTAGATGTTCAATTGTAAAATCAATGTTTCAATTATGATATTTTTATGATTATTTAGTATTGTTCCAACTTAAAATACTAAATGAAAAAATGTTCATTAATAAAAGTAATTTTATATTAAAAATAATAATAGTCGCACATGGAACTCGGAACCGGTCCAACCCGAGCCGGAACCGGTCTACAAATCAACGAACCGGTTCAAGATTCGGATTCTTGTAACCGATCGGTTCCGGCACCACCCAATCCGGAACCGGTCAGGAACCGGAACCATTGAACCAATAAGCATGCCTAGCCCCTAGCAATTTTCTTTCAAACAATTAGACATATGCATATGGAAGCTGGAAAAATGGTGACTCGTCTGACATACAAGCATCGCTCGACTCTTTGAATGAAATGCCGAATAATTATAATATTAGGATAATAAAATTGAAATATAAACATAACATTATTACCTTTTAATCCCAATTATTAAATACCTCGAACCAAATACGGATAAAACATCTTATAATCTTTTCTCACCTGCCTTCGCATTAGCAGTGCTGTCCAGTATTTTTAGTTTTGTGTCTGTGCCATTTATTATCTGCTGGACATTTCTATCAATCATTCTAGCTGGTCAATTTGATTTTCGTCCTGCATCTAGCACGGCTCGATCCACCGCTCACAGCTAACATATATACCATGATATATACGTTTAATAATAGTACACACAGGTTCATCGCACCCTCAAGCTGTGCTTACTGACTATGGAACAGGCTTGCTCGAGTTTACACACCCCTCAGTCACATTTAACAAACGTGCACCAAGACGTGCGGATCTGTAGGGACTTTGCTCCAACTGTAGTGTCTACTGAAATCTAAATATTCATGACACAAATGTAATACCTCCAAAAAAAAAACTTGAAATTCATGTATTAAAAGAAATGTTTACAAGGTATTATGGGAGCTTTGTGATTGCTCTTCCTGTCAGAATTTAGTTTCCTTGTTGAAGGATTATGAATCATAACTTGTTAAGTTGTAACGGTCGTCATTCTTGGTTGCATTTATGATTCCACCCGTGCAAGGGCAAATGAAATGGCTGAGTTTACATCGTCAGTGATAAATATAACCGAGTAAACACAGATCCTTTACTAAAGAAAGTTGGCCGCTAGAGGATCAAGCAGATTAAACAACACATCCAAAAATTACATGCTTCTACAGACAGTATTTGCAGTTAAGAGTATCCGCTGGAACCAAAGAGATATCAAATATCCCAGAATTATTATTCAGGGATACGCCATCAAAATGCAACACAAACTACCAAGCTACATCCATCCTTTTTTACCTCAGTCGATAAGTATGCTACTATTCAGGCTTCTTTTGAAATTATTTGATTGAGTTTCGTCATTCCAGCGCGGAAAATCAAAGAACATAAAATTTTATGCACCAGACCTGAGAGAACCAAGAATGTTAGTACATATCATGAATTGGTGTCTGATAGCTCTTGATAGCAGGAAAGCCCATCTCTATTTGCTCGCTACATTTTATCTTCAGAAAAAACAATAGCCAACCACTAAACAATTAGCAAAACACAAACCGTTCAAGGTTGCAAATGGTTGCTATTCTCAGTGGTTGCTGTACTAAGAGCCAAATGTTTGTGCACAGTAATAGGACAGGAAACTCCCACATTAACAGCACGAGGACTTTAAATTTCTCCATTCGATTTATCAGTTTCAGAACATGTAGCAACTTCCTTCTGAGCTATACCCATATTGGTTTTCTCCTTTCTCCATTATCAAGAACTGTAGAATTTGGGGCCGGATATTGATCCTCATTAACTTCTTCAGCATAAGCAATTTGAACACCACTCGCTTTCAATTTCTCTTTGATGCAAGAAGGTGAAAGATCAATAATTTTATCATTAATGGTATGAGTGATTGTTGAGGAGTGCACAACACCCTTGGTTACACATCAATTTCAGCACCAGTGACAGCAATAGCATCAGTTGAAGAT
Source organism: Primulina huaijiensis (assembly GCF_012295235.1). Lineage (NCBI taxonomy): Eukaryota > Viridiplantae > Streptophyta > Magnoliopsida > Lamiales > Gesneriaceae > Primulina > Primulina huaijiensis. Next base: position 14,566,026 of record NC_133307.1, read on the forward strand.
TCTATTAACGGATTAGGCTCACTTTTCCGGTTGATTCAAGTAGGGGTCAGACTGAACAGAGAGATCATGATTGACAACTGTTGTAGGAAAAGATGCAGGATTTGATTCCCCCTTGGCATTAACTGCGGTATTTTTTACTGATGGTTCCAAGGTCGAAGCAGGCAAAGATTTAATACAACAATCTGTCACTATAGTTTCAGGGGCGGCATGCTCAGAAATCTTCACCGAGGAATCCTCACTATCCTCAACTTCCGCAAATTCTTCACCGCAAAGATTTAATACAACAATCTTTCACTATTAGCTTTGTTTAGAGATTCATCTAAAGAATCAGTGATAGAAGAATTGGCATTATCCACAGGGGTAGAAGAATTTTCAGAGCAGGAGATGTTAGACTTCAAGCCAGTTGAGGATTCTATTTGCAACCGTTGATATCTCAGGCACGGTCACAGTAGTTTCCTCGCAGGTAAGCGGGTTATCAGGTTCGCAAAGAGCATCAGACTCACTAGTTGATGCAGAATCAATACAAGGAAAGGCTGATGCTGGAAAAACAGAATCCAGTACACCAACATTTTCATCAACCCTGGTCTTGTGGCATGCTCCAGAATTGTTCTCCACCCTTTCAGAGTTGTCCTCCAATGATGAATGAGCCGGGGGATTTTCCAACAAAACAGATAGCTGAAAACTATTCTTCTTCGATTCAAAACCTGTCACGCCTACCACAAAAAAAGGGGAAAGGAAAAAACGACATAAATGGATTAATTAGAAAAGAATAGTTCCGAGGCAACTTTAAAAGTTCAGGTTTCCTATGTTCGAAAATAAAAAGCAAGATCAAATATAATTATTATCATTTAGTAAGCAATTGTTCACCTTCAGAAATCTCTTGCTTTATTAACTGCTTCTGCAGCATATCGGTCCCTGGAAAAACCAACATGTTCATGGACTTTATTTCCTTCTTGAGTGCATCTTCAAGTAGATGGAAGGAAAAAACTGTAATCCATGTGTTCATATGCTCTGATACGGCAGGAATAATCAATTTCTCAACTCCAAGAGAGACAAGTGCCTAAAATCATAAAAGTGGGTGTTAAATCACTAATTCAATAAAGGGAACTGGGGGAACTGGGGCAGGGTGCACTTCCCTGTCAAGAAGATCCAAAAGGAGTCAGCAGGCCATGGTTCATGCCATGGTATATTTTAAATTTCCAGATTATTATTTTCAAGAACTCAGAGATAATAATGGCCAGGAAGTCTCATGTGATGTATAAGCATTCCATTGATTTATAAAAAAGTATATACTATGAATATTTGATCAGGTCAAATTCTAATAGCGTGTCAAACTCTTACTGTCAGCAATAGCAGATAAAAGTAGCATGTCAAATTCTTACTGTCTCAATAGAAGATAAAAGCCGTCGGCACATCCCTTGACGCCTATAGACCTCACGGGTCCCAATAAATGGCATCTCAGCTAAATGGGTTCCATGGATCCTGACACGGAAACATGAAGAAAACAATTAGATTTGCTTTTGTAGGTGGTTAAAACACTTTATGAACCAGACCACCATAAACAACAAAATCATATAGGTAATACTCCAAATAAACAAACACAAAAAGGGCTAAAATACAGAACTACAATTTTATGAGTTACCTTCAACATAAACAACAATCATACTCGTAAGATTTCAAACAAACAAACCAAAATGGGTGCAATTAATTCAGTAGTCACCAAATGCTAGATGACGAAAACTTTATACTCAGAACTTGTGATACAGTAAAATATTTCTCAGAACTTGTGATACTGTAAAATATTATTCAAAATTACTTAGTTGCTCCATATCAGACTGTTGCTCTTGTGATACAGTAAAATATTTCTCAGAACTTGTGATACAATAAAATATTCTTCAAAATTACTTAGTTGCTCCATATCAGACTGTTGCTCCACCAGCTGCAACCTCAATTTTCCAATTCTATTACCTAATAGATGCCGCAGAAATTAATTCATCTCCCCTTTCCAGAATTGCTGTATAAAAGCCACAATAATTCAGACGATTGAAATTTGATCTACATGATTAGAGACAAACATTCAGTACCAGCAGTTGCAGATTCCGGTCATTTGCTCTTAAAAGTCAATTTGTGAGGATGCGGGGTGTGGTTTGAGTTTGTGTCATGTGCATGTGCGACAGAGAGAACAGAATATGTTTGTAGTTTGTGTAGCGTGCATGTGAGAGCAAGAAAAAGGGGGATAGAGAGAGAACAGGATAGTGAAGAAAAAGAAAAAAGCAAACACAACACAAACAACTAAAAACATGAAATGAGGAAAAAGTAAATAACAAATATAAGAACTTTTAAATTAGAAAGTACATAAAAAAAATAAACAAGCAAAGGATGAGCAGGTCTATTAAGGAAAGTTTCATATAAAAGCGTTCGGTACTGAGCAATAATACTCAGACATGTTATTGCGCCTGGAAACTCACATAAGTTATTGTGCTTCCAAAAGGTAATTCCAGAAAAGCACAATTTTTGCTGCAAGCTTCAAAAATACTTTCTGCAGGAATGGTAGTTAGCTACCATTTTCTTTGTTTATCTTTCTGGTTGCTTAAAAGTGTGTTTTTCTAAAGTGAGTTTACACCTACCTGCGTGTCCAATATTTGATAGGCACTAAATTCCTCATATATTGGCAAGTTATAAAGTGAATTTATTTTGATTCTTACATTTGCTTAGTTAGTCTTTAGGTGTAAATATAAACACGGAAGATGGATCCTGATCTGGAATCACATTACCAAAAAATAAGCTTTAGCTTAGTTAGGAACTGCTTACCCACAGTTATATACAACATTGTGTATCATATCAATCCCACTCCTCCGATCAAATATTGGTAAAAAACACTCATTCATCACAGATAATGCAACCGCTAGTTTAGAGTTGCATTCCACCCTTTGAGGAAAATTATGATGTGATGTATCAGATACGCCCATTCTTTGAAATAGAGACCATGAGAATCCTGCTTCCAGTTCATTTTTTACTCCAAGAATTTTCTGTAAGTGATCATAGACCTGCACCAACAAAATAAAAAAAGATGTAATCTCATAAGGTACAATAAATTCTAATAGCTAAGGACAGTAATACTGTTAATATAATTGAACAAGGTATGAGAAAGCAACCAACAATACCCGATAAACTAAATAAAAATATTTTTGAACATTTGTGTTATCCAATGCAGTAGAACTTTTTATCATCTTGTGCAAAACAAGCATAGAGAAATCGATTTGACTTTAGAGGTTAAATTCTATTGATTGATAGAAGTAAAATTTTAGCAATAAATAGAGATTAATGAGATAAAAACGGCAACTTCACAAAATTGTAGAAAAAACCAGCTTGCTAGGCAACGACCAGTTAAAAGGCAGCAAACTTACGAAAGCACAGAAGCCAAAAATTGAAATCAAGTAAGCAGAATGGTAAGCTGAAACTTCACAGTTATTACCTCTTGGCACTTAGGTCCACAAATAGATGCATTGTTAGAACTCAGAGAAGCAGCACATACTTTCTCCCTGCATGATTTGTGATCTGCAAAACATAGGATTCACACACAAATGTGTTATAAACAAAACATGACAAAGACGGGGCAGAGAGAAGAAATACAACACATATGATAACAAATAAGAGACAGAAAAGGATAGTAATGAGGGATGAAGCAGTGGTGAAAAACAACACGCTAAAAGATTTTACATTTCTTCTCACAGAGGCAGCATTTAATAGGTTCATCAGTAGCATTATCACTATGCAGAGCAACATTCCCCCGTGTATCCCCACAATATTTGCACGTACAATTTGGGCAGTGCCAATCACCTGAAGGAAGCATCTGCAAGTACAGAAAAGATACGAGAATTTCAAATTGAAAGAAAATGAAACGTGGCATGCTACTAATATAAAAAATGCCTAACTAAGCATAAAATAATGTTATCTAGCAAATCATGTGTCACCAAAATGCCATAACCAGTTTCCAAGATACTTTCATCTCATACACAGTATCATTTCCAAAACTCTTCTTAACAGAAAGAATGGAATGAGGAAGAGGAGACAGGATGATAATATAGAGTCAAAGAAAATATCTGTTTCAAAATAAATGTTGTGTGAGGTTATCCATTAAATGAAAAGCACATGCCATACTGCCACATAATGAAAAAATTCAGAAGAAAATTCTCTCTTCTTCCTAAGAAGAAAAGCAGCATCTTGTATGAAACATCAAGGAGCAAAAATATGTTCATTTACAGTTTAGATATGCTAACCAAGACCAGAACAGGCCACCCTTACAAATTTTAAGTTCTTGCGAGTGAGATTCAGGGTGTTCATGTGCATAGCGTATAGTAAACTGGTACATACAAAGGAAAGATTAAAATGCACAAATGGCTATGAAAAATTAGACCATCAGTTTATTTATTTATAAATAAATATTAAATTCACAAAATAAAAGAGAATCGATAAATGCCTCATTGTTAGTTCTAATTTGACACTGTGATAAACATGAACAACAATTTCCTGTTCAATTATAAAAGCAATTAAAAATCATTTAAGCCATATAAGTACCTGTATTTCTAAACAGACTTGGTGGAATGTTGATGGACAACTATCACAACAGATCAAATCACCACCATCACCACAAATACCACAAGCATCATCGTCCGGATCACCACCATCAACATCCATGCTGTAGAAATCCTGACGTACAGAGTTCTCCTGCCTGTTCCACACATCTATTTGGCACTGCAGAAGAGAGACTCCAGACTCCAAAATTATATTTTGGAATGGCTGGCGTAGCTTGCTGCCAGCATGCAACTCAAACTTAGAAACTGAGAGAATTTTACCAAAGCAACCGCAATGGATTCCATCTTTTGTGATCCAACCTTCTAACATTACTCGATTCCTTCTGCGGTTCATATACTGTACTTTTTCGCTTAATTTTGCAGCTCTAGAGTCAATCAGCCAGGACAATACAGTTCTTTTTTCCATTATATGGTACATATCCATCAGAATAAGAACTTTCCCCTTTAACAGAATCACGGGCAAGAAGGGTGCATCTCCCAATTATTTTGCTTGTTCTTCCCTGGACATTGGAACCGAAAGTATGGGAGGATTTTTCACTTCGTATTTTTCTGGGCTTCCGTTTGAGAGATTCATCACTTAGATCGTTCCCACTCTCTTGGTCTATTTTCTCCTCTTTTTCATTTCGTCCTTTATCCTCTCTTTGGTTTGTCTAGTAAGTTTATTTAGTAAATCTTCAGAAAGCGGAGTAAATGAGGAAGAACCAACATTCACCTTACTTTTATCACCATTTTCCTCTAACTGTTTCTGAAATGCATCATATGCCTTAATAATTGACCAATAAGCTGTTCCACTAGGACTGATATACACAGCATCTAAGTAATCTCTGTTCCGTCTTGGTCTATAATCTATAGTCCAACTGGCATCAACTAACATTTTCCTAATTTTCTCACGCAACATTTGCTTTTCTGTGCTTCCAACTCGCTTAGATTTCTCTCCTTTTGCTTCTTTTCCGCTCACCAGAGTGAGCTTTACAGGTGAGGAAAACCTTTCTTCCTCCTTTTTCGAACCTCCTTTCTTTGAGCTACTAGCTTGTGAGCCTGGTGGTGCCAGATTTAATGTGGTATCAGTCCCATCGATTGTTAAAACTCTAGCCTTGCTGCCTTCGGTCACAGATGGTTTTGCCCTTTTGAATTTTGCTTCCTTTTCCTCTTTCTTAACACTTCTACTCTTTTCAAACAAACCTCGGTTTTCAGGCAGCTTCAAATCAGAATACAATGGCAACCTTGCCAATGCATCCTTCTTGACAGCGCTTTCAGGCCTGTAACCCTTTCTTTCTTCAACTGTTCTGTGAGCATGATTCTTATGATAAGAAGTCAAATCTATCTTTTTCTTCTTATTGACCATAACCTTCAAAACCCCATTCTTTCCCTGAAACCTAACTGGCTCGTTAGTCGTCTCCTTCTGATATTTCAACTTTAGCAATGAGATGGGCATGTGAGTCTTATCATCCTCCAGATGAAGCCCTCGATCATCTACAAGTCCCTTACTCTTTCCAGCACTAGAACAATCAAAATACTGTCCGTGCTTCCGTTTCTCAACCCCCTCATTTCTATTTGATGGCCCAATGCCAAATTTCTTTAAATTCTTACTGCCACTGTGTGCAACCATCTTGAATCTATTCTCTAAATAATGATCATTCCTCGTCTTCTCTCCATCGAACTCATCATATTCATCAAATTCAAATAAATCCAGCTGATTATTTTTCTTCTCACCTCTACTCTCTGTCCCACCATACCCCCCATTGAACCATTGCTAATCCTTTTGTCTATAACTTTCCTTCTCATAAACTCCAATGACACGTCCTCATCACTTGAACCCAAATAACTTGCAGCCAATTTAGGCTTCTTCTTTTCCTTACCACTACTAAAACCCCCCGGAGCCCCAGAATTGTTACTTTCATCTTTTTTCTTGATAATTAAACACCTTGATGAACTTTTCTTCTTTAAGACACCTCCTGATCTCACACACCCATCCATCTTCATTCATAAGCTACATACGAAACCCTTAAATCCCAATTAATTTAACACGAAATTAAATCCCATAGCACTCTTAGTTAACCAGAAAACTCATTATCAAACATGGATTCTCAATTTTGCAGTCAAACATTAACGGATCTGAAGTAGCACATAAAGCCCACCTCATATAATTTCAAAGCTGGCAAATCTGGCCAGAAATAGTCCTTTTAAAAAAATATATTTTTTCCTCACCGGAAATCCTCGCTTTCACCGTTGAATCGAAGATGAAACGGCAAAGGAAATGCAAACTGGGGATGCAATTCTTCAGATCAGCAAAGGAGGAGTGGGAGACTCTTGGAAAAGGGCTTTTTTGGCGCGTCTATATACGCATTTTATATGCGTGGTTTTTTTTTTTTATTAATTTAAAAATAAAAAAATATTTCAAAAATAGTTCAGAATAAATTAGATTTCGAAAATGGTTAAATCATGATCGAAAATAACGAATGTTTTGTAAGATTCAAAAATAAGATGACGTAATTCAACTGCATGCAAATTTAGTAAAATGAGAAATAGCTAATTAAATGATTCTAATTGCTTAAATTATTTATGTTTAATATGTTTATATGGTTTTAAAGTAGTTTTCTACTTAAATGCTTAAAACTTTATTTTTAAAGGTCATACGAGATGCGATCGAGAAACGGAGACGGATGACTGAAAAATGAAAAATATTTTTATTAAATAATTTTTTTAATTATTTAAAATAAGGTTGATGTTTTTTGTTATTTTTTAAAATAAGGAGTTTGAGGTGATTTTATATGCCGAGACGTAATTTTTAACGGTATTCGATTTTTATCGAAAATATGAACTTTTTGACAACTCGTCTAACAATTTCACGAACTTTCCTAAACAAAATTATTTTAAATGCACTATTGTGCTTACTGAGCCTAGTGTAGCATACTAATGGGTCCAAGCTTGCACACAAGTTTTATTAACAATTTTTAAGCCCAAAAACCCTACCCCTTTAGTTACAAACACACGCCCCACCCCATCAAAGACACACAAGGACCCTTCCTCCCCTGAAACACACGGCACACACGATATTTGCAAGGGAAAGCATCGGTTTTCTTGAGGAAAACTCAGCCAATGGTTCTCGTCGTCGTTCTTCGCATCTTCAACGTATTTTCGTGTGTTATATACGCAAAAGGACGCCATAATTCTTTCTCTTCTCATCTATCACACCCTAATATGTATTTGTTTATGATTTGCATGAAAAACATGAACCCTTTTTCGTTATTTTCGTTTTATGCATAAAACATGTGTTTAAAGTTTGATTTGTGTTCCAAAAACATGATATATGTTTACATAAAGGGGATGCCATGATTAAGGATCAATAGGGAATGTTTTTACACGAGTTTAAGGGTCATAAGATGCACGGTTTTGTAGCAGCACCGAACTAGAACAAGATGGAACCGATTATTGCATGTTTTGTGTCAAGGCTCGGTTTTGATGGAACAACCATGCATGGCTTGGCTTTAGCTCGACCAAGGCTAGGCTGGGACGTGGTTGGGCCAGGATAGGAGTCCTAGCCATGCTAGGACTCGAGCACAGCGGCTGGGAAGAGTCCAAGCAAGCTAGGACACTTCCCGAGCCATGTCGCGTGAGGGATGTTGTGCGCAGGTTAGGTTCGCGGCTGGGGCCAGGGGCTAGGATAGGTCTCTAGGGTCCTGAGAGGGTTCACGAGGGGCTGGGATCGGGGTTGGCTCTATGGCAAGGGTCCTACTCGAGTGCAAGAGTCCTAGTGTTGTAAGGATTCTCGGCCGCAGCAATGGTTTAGTCAAGGGAGCTTCAGCGCGGGCTAGGGTCGAGTCCTAGGGGTTCAGTGGGTTCCGTAGGGTCCAGGGGAGGCCTTGTCAGGAGTTGGCTCAAGGTGGCTAGGGCTGGGCTCGATGAAACCGAGAGTGGCTCATGGTTTTGGCTTAGGGTTCGAAAATAGGGTTTTAAACGGCTAAGAGGTTCGAATGTGGTTCACGGGGTCGAATCATGGCTCACAAGGGTAAATTAATTATAAAAAGTCTATGTTTTAAATTTGAGAATTTTATATTAAAGTTTGAATTTAGTTTGGGAATTAAACGCATTACGAATTTATAAGTAAAGAATAAATAAAAAGCCATGAATTTAAGCTAAATAAAAATATGAGAAATTTAATTTAAGTTTAAATAATTACATCTAGAAAATAGTAAACTCATGGCAGTGCTCTAAACGCTGTTTTATATGTTAAAATGATTATTGTAAATGTTCATGAAATTTTATGATGAAACGTTAATGCTAAAAGACATATTGCATGCTTGATTTAAAAGGAAAATGATTATTATATGCATAAATTTTATAAAGTGATGACATGTAGATGGATCCATCGACGTTGAATACGAATACGAAAGTCACAATTAACGATCTGAATTCAAAAAAAAAGAATACGTATATGTATATGATGAATATGAATATGTCTATGATGATATAAAAATGTTTAGGTTTATGCATGATTATGAAATGTTATTTTAAGTAAAAGTATTTTCACTGTTGCATGTGATTGTATATGTATTATTTTGTTATCAAGAATATGGTTTGCTGAGTCGTTAGACTCACTAGATGTGATCAATGTAGGTGAGTATGATGTTGATGCTGGTTGAGGTCTTGATGGTTGATCTTACTGGACTGAAGGTGCACACAACCTGATGATCAGCGCTAGTTTTTCCGCACTTATGATTTTAAGTATATGTTAAAGATTTCTACGACTTTTACTATGCTTTTGAGTAGTTTTTGAGAGGTTGTTAGTTTTAGTTTTATTGCTAAGTTAGGATTTTCAAACGTTTGACGCTTTTCTATTTTTAAACTATTTCATTTGGATTTTCAAATATAGTTAGTTGTTTTATTTTTAAAAGGACGCAAGGTATTTTAAATATATATATATGTATTTATTTTATTTCGGCCGAATCTTGTAAGATAAAAAAAAATTCTAGTACTTTTTAAAAAAACGAGTAGTGGACGTTTCAGTTGGTATCAAGCAATGTTCAAGTAAAGGGTTGTGCCACCATCAGTGCCGGGAAGCTCAGTCGTCAAGCCTAAATCTGTAACTTTAATTGTTTTACATGATCTTTATAATGATACCTGCATGATTACATGAAATATATGTTTACGTTACATGTTTAATAGCTTTTTGAGAATATATGTTTTATATGCTTGAAATTGCTTAAAAAAGGATTAGTATATGTTGCATGATTAGAAAACTTAGATTTAAATGCATGTTGGTTACTACGTTTAGAATTTGGAAAACGTTCAGATACAATGCCTCCTAGACGTGCACCTAATACTGATAATCAAGCCAAGAATACTCAAGAACGTCAAGAGAATGCACCCCCACCTCTTAATGGGGATGCTGCTACTCGTGCATTAGAGGGCATGTCACGTTTTTTTGAGCAGCAGTTTCATCATGCTCCTAGACCACATCATGATATTTACGATCAGTTTCGGAGGCTCGGTCCGAGGGAGTTTTCTGGTACTACCGACCTTTTGCTGCAGAGGGTTGAATTCGATCTCTCGAGATTCACTTTCGTTATTTGAATATGGGAGACACTAAAAGAGTTAGATGTGCCACTTACATGTTCAGAGATGATGCTTCACTTTAGTGGGAACGTGCGGAGCTTGGGATTGACTTGGCCACACTCACATGGGTTTGATTTAAGGATATTTTCTATGAGAAGTACTTCACTGTTGATGTTCGAGGGCGACTGAAGAGAGAGTTTATGAGTCTCCATCAGGGGGACACGACTGTGGTTGAGTTCGTGAGGAAGGAATTTTGAGAGAGGTTGTCACTTTGTGCTCCTCATTACTAAAGATCCTGCTGAAAAGATGAGACACTTTATGGATGGACTTCGACCTGGCATCCATCGTGATGTGATGATGATGCGCCCAGTGGATTATGCTGTTGCCACTACCTATGCATATCAAGTCGAGCAAGCATTGAAAGATATTGATTTTGACATGCAACGCAAAAGACAGCAACACCAGCTGAATTCTTAGCAGAATAAGAAGCCATACATAGGGCCTCCAAAACCTCAAGGACAGCAAAAGCCCCAAGGGCAAGAGAAGAAGCAAGGACCACCAAAACCCCCACAACCTGGAGCATCAAAACCTACATAGAGGCTACCATGCAAGGAGTGCAATCGCTTACATTAAGGCAAGTGCATGTGGGGATCTTTTAGATGCTTCATATGCAAAGAAGAAGGGCATAAAGCTGCTGACTGCCCAAAGAAGAATGCACCCACAGTGGGAAGAGTTTGTGTTATGCATGCTGAGGAAGCCGAAGAGGAGCCAGGCACGACTCTTATCACCAGTAATCTAGTTATTTAACGTTTTTATATTGCTTTGATTGCATGAAATGTTAAATTGGTTATAAGATTTGAATTTGGGATCAAGGATAACCTAGTGAAAATTAAGTTCCATGCTCTACCTTAGTTGGAATTAAGGATTGATGTTAGAAACCAAAGAAATTGGACTTGATTTTGAGCCTTAATTTATGTAAAGGATGTAATAATTTCAAATATAAGTTTTATGGCCAAAAATGGAGAAAAATCATAACTTTGGGAAAGTTTGAAGACCAAATTGAAAATTTCGAAAAATTGAAGGGCTAAAATTCAATTTTTCATGAAATGCTATGGTTCAACTCGTAATCTTCATACAACTTGGGAAAATAATGATAGAAATTCCTTAAGCTTCAACACGAATAAATTTAAAAGACGTTTTCGCCGCAGGGAGGATAATCATTCTAGGTGTAGCTACCTATGCACTGCTAGATTCGGGAGCTATACACTCTTTCATATCCGAGACTTTCTTTAAGCGACTGAATATTATTCTTGAGGATATGGGATTGGGTTTCAAAGTTTCTATTCCTTCCGGTGACCAAATGATCACGTCTAGTATTGTGAAGAATGTGGAGCTTCGTTTATACAAAGATGTGGTTCGGGCAGATCTTATCGTACTTCCTATGCCTGAATTTGACATCATACTTAGTATGGATTGGTTATCAGCGAATGGAGCTTCGATAGATTTTCGCTAGAGATCAATATCTATTCGACCGCCTAGTGGGAAATCTTTTGTTTTTGAGGTGGCGAGGAACAAGCAAATGCCGCACATTATCTCTTGTCTGTGTGCAAGGAAGCTTATTAGATGAGGATGCCAAGATTTTCTAGCATGTGTCACTACCGCACATGCTCCTATCGATCAGAAGTTGGAGGATATTGAGTTTGTCAGAAACTTTACTAGTGTCTTTATTGAGGACGTTTCGGCATTCCACCTGACCGTGAGGTGGAATTTTCTATTGAGTTGTTGCCGGGTACAGTACGCATTTCTAAAGCACCTTATCGTCTAGCACTCGCTGAAATGAAAGAATTAAAAGATCAAATTCAAGAATTGCTAGACAAGGGTTTTATTCGCCCTAGTTATTCTTCTCGGGGCGCACCAATATTGTTTGTGAAGAAGAAGGATGGTAGTATGCGACTATGTATTGATTATCGAGAGTTGAATAGAGTCACTATCAATAATAATTATCCTCTACCAAGAATTGAAGATTTATTTGATCAATTGCAAGGAACATCGATATTTTCGAAGATTGATCTTCGTTCTGGATACCATCAGTTGAAAGTGAAAGAGTCCGATGTTCACAAGATAGCGTTTAGGACTAGATATATGCACTATGAGTTTATGGTCATGCCATTTGGGTTGACCAATTCGCCAGAGATCTTCATGGATCTCATGAATCGCGTATTTCAGCCATATCTGGATCAATTCATCATAGTCTTCATTGATGATATTTTGATCTATTTGAAGAGCAAGGAGGAGCATAGTCGGCATTTGAGAACAGTACTATAGGTACTGCAAGATAGGAAGTTGTTTGCAAAATTCAGCAAGTGCGAGTTTTGGCTTGATAGAGTGGCATTCTTGGGCCACATCATTTCTAATGATGACGTCGATGTTGATCCGAGCAAAGTAGAGGCAGTGAGAGCGTGGCCAATACCGAAGAGCATAACCGAGATTCGTAGTTTCTTGGGACTAGCTGGATATTATCGAAAGTTTATTCAGGGATTCTCATCTATTGCGGTACCCATGACCGCCTTGACAAAGAAGAATGCAAAGTTTGTATGGGGATCCGAGTGCCAAGACAGTTTTGATAAGTCGAAGCAAGCTCTGATTTCAGCGCATTGTTATCTATTCCATTGGAGCAAAGAGAGTATGTTCTATATACCGCCGCGTCTAAACTTGGTTTGGGTGCAGTTCTGATGCAAAACTACCAAGTTATAGCCTATGCGTCGAGACAGTTGAAAGTTCATGAGAAAAACTATCACACTCATGATCTTGAACTTGCAGCGGTAGTATTTGCATTGAAGAATTGGAGACATTACTTATATGGGGAGAAGTGCAAGATTTTCACCGACCATAAAAGTTTGAAATACTTCTTCACCCAAAAAAAGTTGAATATGAGACAGCGAAGATGGCTTGAATTAGTGAAAGACTACGACTGTGACATTAGCTACCATCCAAGAAAAGCTAATGTAGTGGCGGACGCCTTGAGTCGAAAGACGGCAGTTATTACTCATTTATCACTTCAAAGACCACTATAGTCCGAGATGCAGCGGTTTGAGCTTACAGTGTATGCTAGGGGCGCGGCCCCTAATCTTTCCACCTTGACATCACAGTCGACTTTGAGAGATAGAATCTGTGAGAGACAGTCTACTGATGAGAAATTGCAAAAGTGGAGATTGAGAGATGAAGCCAAGGGCCGGAAGTTGTATTCTGAGGTAGATGGTATAGTTCGTTATCGAGATCGTATATGGGTTCCTGGTGACGACTCTTTGAGGGAGCTCATTATGAAGGAAGCTCATGACTCGTCATATTCCATTCATCATGAAGAACGAAGATGTACAAAGATCTGGAAATATTATATTAGTGGCCGGGCATGAAACGAGACATCCTGTGTTTTGTGACCGAATGTTTGACATGTCAACAAGTTAAAGCAGAGCATCAAAGACCAGCGGGGAAGCTTAAGCCATTTCTTATTCCCGAGTGGAAATGGAAAAATATTACTATGGAATTTGTTGTGGGATTGCCGATGGATATCAAGGGTTTTAATGCTATATGGGTAATAGTGGATCGTCTTACGAAATCAGTGCATTTTCTACCTATCAAGATGACATTCACCATGACACAGTATGCTAATTTGTATATTCAAGAGATAGTTCGTCTGCATGGGATTCCCGTATTTATTATTGCTGACAGAGATCCAAGATTTACATCGGAAGAGTCTGTATGCAGCGATGGGGACTAAATTATTATTCAGCACAGCATTCCATCCTAAAACCGATGGTCAATCTGAAAGAGTTATTCAAATTTTAGAGGATCTACTTCGAACTTGTGTGATCGATTTCCAAGGAAGTTGGGAACCGAAATTACCTCTAGTGGAGTTTACCTACAATAATAGATATCAATCATCTATAGGGATGGCTCTTTATGAGGCACTATATGGAAGGAAATATAGATCACCTAGTCATTGGGACGAGTTTGGCAAAAGAAGGGAAAATTGTCCTGACGTGATCGAGCAAACAGCCGAGCTAGTAGTCAAAATTCGAGAGAGGATGAAGACTCCACAAAGCCGACAGAAAAGTTATGCCGACAAGTGACGAGGAGAGCTAGAGTTTGCAGTGGGAGACCACATATTTATGAAAATAGCACCTATGAAGGGTGTTATGCGATTCGGCAAGAAAGAAAAACTTAGTCCAAGATTCATAGGGCCATTTGAGATTTTGGAGAAGATTGGAACACTAGCCTATAGAGTGGCACTGCCACCGATGCTATCTGGAGTACACAATGTGTTTCATATCTCGATGGTGTGCGAAAGTACATGTCGAACCCTTCACATGTACTAAATCACGAACCTCTGCAATTGACTCCAAATATGACTTATGAAGAAAGGCCTATACAAATCTTGGGAAGGCAAGAAAGAAGACTCCGAAACAAAGTCATTCCAATGGTCAAGGTCAAGTGGCTAAATCACTCGGAGAAAGAAGCTACTTGGAAAACCGAGAGGGACTTGAGGAGTCGCTATCCGGAGTTATTCGGAAAGTTCCAATTTCGAGGACGAAATCTTATTTAAGGAAGGGAGGAATTGTAAGGTCAAAAAATAAGACGACGTAATCCAACTGCATTCAAATTTAGAAAAAAAATGGAAAATAACTAATTAAATGATTCTAATTGCTTAAATTAATTATGTTTGATATGTTTATATGGTTTTAAAGTAGTTTTCTACTTGAATGCTTAAAACTGTATTTTTAAAGGTTATACGAGATGCGATCGAGGAACAGAGACCGATGGCTGAAAAATGAAAAATATTTTTATTAAATAATTGTTTTTAATTATTTAAAATAAGGTTGATGCTTTTGGTTATTTTTGGAAATAAGGAGTTTTGAGGTGATTTTATACGCCGACACGTAATTTTTAACGTTATTCAATTTTTATCAAAAATATGAACTTTTTGAAAAACTCGGCTGATAATTTCACGAACTTTCCGAAAAAAAATAATTTTAAATGCACTATTAAGCTTATTGGGTCTAGTGTAACGTATTAATGGGCCCAAGCTTGCACAAAAGTTTTATTATCACTTTTTAAGCCCACAAACCCTACCCCTTTAATTACAAACACACGCCCCACCCCCATCAAAGACACACAAGGACTCTTCCTCCCCTCAAACACATGGCACACACGATATTTTCAAGGGAAAGCATCGGTTTTCTTGAGGAAAACTCAGCCAAGAATTCTCGTCGTCGTTCTTCGCATCGTCAACGTATTTCCGTGTGTTATATACACAAAGGCACGCCATAATTCTTTTTTTTCTCATCTATCACACCCTAATATGTATTTTTTTATGATTTACATGAAAAACATGAACCCCTTTTCATTATTTTCGTTTTATGCATAAAACATGTGTTTAAAGTTTGACTTGTGTTCCAAAAACATGATATATGTTTACATGAAGGGGCTGCCATGATAAAGGATCAATAGGGAACATTTTTACCCGAGTTTAAGGGTCATAAGATGCACGGTTTTGTAGCAGCACCGAACTAGAACATGATGGAACCGATTATTGCATGTTTTGTGTCAAGGCTCGGTTTTAAGAGAACAACCATGCATATTGAAGGATCGAGTGTGCTAGTGCCTTCAAAAGCATTTCGAACACTATATTCTTCAATGAGCTGCAATAGCTCATGTTCTAAGAATATTAACACCGATGAATTAAATCGAGTTTGGTTTAAAACCAAGCGGAAGAAACTCGAAGTAATATTTCGTGAAGAAGACTGTTATTAGAAAATATTTTAACTTATGTAAACTGAATAACTGAGAAAGACTAGATTAGGTTTTGCATTCTCCAGTTCAGTTATGGTGATAACTGAACTGACAGATACTCTAACTGATCAAAAAAATTTTGAAAACAGCAGTTAATCAGTTAAATACACAAGATATGTTTCTGGATGTTCGGAGACTTCAACTACTCCTACGTCACCCCTTCTATCTCCACGGGTAAGATCCTCTAGAATACTTTGATTTATACAACACTTTGTACAAACCTACTCATCTAGGACTTACACTACTGCCAAAACTGAACTCCTAGCTATGACTGAAGGCAGCACCTTACAGCCAACACTTCTTTAACGTCTAGGTGTCAAAGACTACATACACAAGTTTAACGTCTTTGTGCAAGACTGTATTTGGGTGGTTGAGAGTGTTTGTGTGTGAGAAATGAACAAGGATGTTCTCACACACTGAGGGATGAAAGCTTCTATACTAAGTTGATAACACGTTGAAGTGTCCCTCTGGCCTGATTTCTTCTGAAAGCTGATTTCCAATGTGCGTGCCCTTTCTTTTCTTTCTTATTTGTGTTGTTGTTGTTCTTCATATTGAGTCCTCACTGATCTTATCTTTATATAGGCGGGAAAAATTGATCGCACAGTGAGACTCATTTATTGTATCCGTTGTATCTTGAATTCGTTTCTTGGACTTTGTGTCTCGACTTTTCGACTACCATTCTGAAATGTTATGTCTTTAATGCTCTGATGCAACGTCCATTATTGTCCTTTGACTGGACAAAGGCTTTGTACCTTCACGCATAGCTGGAATCCACTGAAAGAGTTTGTCTTCATCTACAACTGAAAGATTCTGACTGATGCTTCGGACTGGTGAGCTGAACTGAACTTCAGTTGGGTTGGTGAAATCAGTTGACTCTTCAGTTGAACTGATTTCACTCCCATTCAGTTGAATTGATCAGCTGGGTTTCTTCATCAGTTGAACACTCCTTCGGCTGGCCAGGCTTCTGAGGTTCTCCTGTTGAACCACCTATCAACTGGACAATCAGGTGGACTGCTCAATTGACGTAACAGTTAGACTGATTCAGTTTGTGCGATCAGTTAAGTCTTCAGTTTGCGATGTAAATAACTCGTGACTGATCCTAGCTTCTGCACACTAAGGTAGATTATTAGTAACACAAATTAACAAGTTTTGTTAACATCAAAATCAAGATTGCGAACTTGAAAAGTTCCAACACATAGCTTGGCTTTGGCTCGACCAGGGCTGGGCTGGGACATGGTTGGGTCAGGAGAGTGGCTAGGACTCAAGCACAGCGGCTGGGAAGAGTCCAAGCAAGCTCGGACACTTCTCGAGCCATGTCGCGTGAGGGCTGCTGTGCGCAAGGCAGGTTTGCGGCTGAGGCCAGGGGCTAGGCATGGCCTCTAGGGTCCTGATAGGGTTCACAAGGGGCTGGGCTCGGGGTTGGCTCGAGGGCAAAGGTCCTAGTCGAGTGCAAGAGTCCTAGTGTTGTAAGGATTCTCGGCCGCAGCAATGGTTTGGTGTAGGGAGCTTCGGCGCGGGTTAGGGTCAAGTCGTAGGGGAGGGCTGGCCAGGAGTTGGCTCAAGGTGGCTGGGGCTGGGCTCGATGAAATCGAGAATGGCTTATGGTTTTGGCTTAGGGTTTTAAACGTTTAAAAGGTTCGAACGTGGTTCACGAGGGTCGAATCATTGTTCATGAGGGTAAATTAATTATAAAAAGTCTATGTTTTAATTTGAGAATTTTATATTAAAGTTTGAATTTAGTTCGGAATCAAAACGCATTACGAATTTATAATTAAAGAATAAATAAAAGCCATGAATTTAAGCTAAATAAAAATATGAGAAATTTAATTTAAGCTTAAATAATTATTTGGGATTGTGTAGAGTCAATGAAAGCAAGAAAAAGTCAAAATCGTGAAATTTTACATCTAGGGGTAAAACGATCATTTTACATGTAGAAAATAGTAAACGTTATGGCAGTGCTCTGAACGCTGTTTTATATGTTAAAATGATTATTGTAAATGTTTATGAAATTTTATGATAAAACGTTAATCCTAAAAGACATGTTGCATGCTTGGTTTAAAAGGAAAATGCTTATTATATGCATAAATTTTATATATAAAGTGATGAAAATATGAAATGTTGAAGGAAGTGAAGTAATTGTGACTAATACGATGATACGTAAGGCTAAGGCTCAGTTGACGGGTGAGAGTGTCGCTGATGTCCCCGCCGCCCAGTACTTTGGTTACATGTAGATGGATCCATCGACCTTCAATACGAATACGAAAGTCACAATAAACGATCTGAATTCAACGAAAAAGAATACGTATATGTATATGATGAATATGAATACGTCTATGATGATATGGAAATGTTTAGGTTTATAAATGATTATGAAATGTTATTTTATGTAAAAGTATTTTTGCTGTTGCATGTGCTTGTATACATATTAATTTGTTATCAAGAATATGGTTTGCTGAGTCGTTAGACTCACTAGGTGTAATCGATGCAGGTGAGTATGATGTTGATGCTAGTTGAAGTCTTGATGGTTGATCTTACTTGACTGAAGGTGCACATAACCCGATGACCAGCTCTAGTTTTTCCGCACTTATGATTTTAAGTTTATGATAAATATTTCTACGACTTTTACTATGCTTTTGAGTGGTTTTTGAGAGGTTGTTAGTTTTAGCTTTATTGCTAAGTTAGGATTTTCAAACGTTTGACGCTTTTATATTTTTAAACTATTTCCTCTGGATTTTCAAATATTTGTTGTTTTATTTTTAAAAGGGTGCAATGTATTTTAAAGTATATATATATCTATTTTATTTCGGCCAAATCTTGCAGGATAGAAAACAAAATTCTAGTACTTTTCAAGAAAACGAGTAGTGGACTTTTCACGCTGAGTACGTGGTAGTGTCGTGGCGGCACCTGTCCACGCTGTAGGCGCGGATACTGTACAACAAGAACGGATGCTCCGCCAACTCTCCAAATCTGTGCTTACGAAGCAAGTATGCAAGTACAAGATTGTGTAAAAAATTATCTGTGTATAACTTCCAAATCAAATTGTCTGACCTCTTATGTAACGTCCGAAAAACCATCCTACGTAAACCACATGCATGTAAATTATTTGAATTGCCTAATTGTTTTATTTAATTGATTTTAAATACTTGATTTTAAATACTTGCACGATACATAGTAAATGATTAAATGTATGATTGTATGATTAAATGATTATATGACATGATTTCATGAAATTGAAGGATTTTAATCGAATATTCGATAATAGGCTGAGGAAAGGAGACTGGAGACGACCAAGACAAAAAATAAATATTTTTCACTAAATATTTTCAAGGCTTCTTAATATGATTAAAAATGATTAAATTTTTCTAAAACTGACAGAGTTCGAATTATTTTACGAGTCGAGCTCGATTTTACTCGGGAAGTCGATTTTGGGCAAACGAAGAGTTTTTAAAAGATCAAAATTATTATTTTTGGAAAATAATTTTTTTAAACTTTTATGTTTCAATTAAATAAGAGTTTTTGGGAACAATTTAACTAAATTGAGTAGGTTCGATTTCTCCTATACTTTAAGGCCCAAACCCAAAGCCCATTATCATGCAAATTAAAATCTATAAATTAGATACCTAGGCTTCTAAGCACTCATATCAGACGATTTTTAGACACACAACACAAAAAAAATTTTGAAATTAAGGTGGAGGAAAAAGCTAGGGTTCTTCGTCGTCCGTTCGTCCCTTCTCGTGCCCCTCGCTGACGATCGCGTATTCGAGCATTTTAAAACTCAAAAGCACGTTTCTAAATTCCTTTGACACATCATTCAATCCATATTATGCTTGTTTTAATTATTTTTGCATGAAAAATATTTTAGCATGATTCTTTTAACGATAGGATAAATTCTTCAAACGTTTTGAACGATTTTTCGCTTGCATATTAAACGTTATGATTACCAAGGGTTAGGCTGCCAACTTAGGGTGTTTAATGGGTAGAAAAAAGGCAATTCAAGGTGGAAACGAGGGCTGGTTGAGCATGAGGAGGCCGTGCATGGTGATGTAGAAAACTAGGGCTTTTCATGGAACTATGGGGGTTCAAGGGACGACTAGCTTGCAAGGTCACGTGGGGCTCAGCTAGGGCTGGACCAGGGGCAGGGTTGGTCACGGTATAGGGCTAGGAAGAGTCTTAGCATGGCTATGACTTCTTGAAAGCAGTCGTGGAGGAGTCCATTAGAGGGAGGAGTCCTCGTGCGCACGTGCAGGTGTGCGCGAGCTTGCAGGGTTCGACGCTGGCTTGGGCTGGCAAAGGGTCAATAGGGTTTGGGATTGGTGGTGGCTTGAATAGAAGAGTCCTAGTTCGAATGGACTCCTAGGAAGCCATGGAAGAGGGGCGCACGACTCTTGTTTTCTGAAGCAGGGCTCGCGGCGTTGGTTCAAGGGCTTGGGTTTCGGTTGAGTCTGAGCATTGTATAGGGTCGGGGAGGGTCAGTTGCGTTCGGTGGTTAAGTAGCTGCAAGCTTCCTAGGATGGTTAGGAGTCCTAGGAAGACTAAGAAGCCTCGGCGCAACTAGTTGTCTACATGCAGGGAGTTTTGGCATCATTATGGGCTGGTTCTAGGGGTCGGAGCTAGTCAGTAAGGTCCCTAGATGGGTTGGATAGAGTTTGGCTCAAGGTGGCTCGGGCGTGGCCCGACAAAAATTAGGAGTTGGCTCGGTAGGTTCATGCAAGGGTAAAAATTTGAATTTAAGGGGATAAGTTTCGAACCATGGGTCCACGGGAGTGGTTAATGGTTCACAAGGGTAGTTTATGTAAGAAAAAGTCTATGTCTGAAATTTGGAAAGAAAATATTAAAGTTTGAATTAATTCGGAAGATAAACGCTTTACGAATTAGTAAATAGAAAATTAAATCGAAAGTCTGGAATTAAGCTGAATAAAATTATGAAAAATTAGATTTAAGTTTAAATAATTATTTGGGATAAGTCCATGTCCATAAAAGTAAGGAAAAGTCAAAATCGAGAAATATTACCTATAGGGGCAAAATAGTCATTTTACACTTGGGAAATACAGAAAAGGTTGGCAGCGTCCGAAGGGTCATAACGCATGTTAAATGAGTTATTATGATGAATTTAATAAAAATATGATATTTTATGATTTATGATAAAGCTGTGCAATTTTTACTGTTAAAATGCTATTTTTGAAAGTCATGATATTTTATGCTTTAAAAAGAAAAGGAAAAATATTTTGAGGGATGTGAATTGACTGTAACAAATGATAGAGGATATGTGGGGGATCCGTTTTAAGAAAGAACGGTGAACTTACTATTTTATGGGAATGTCGTGAGGGAGAAGGCCTAGAGGGAGCCCGACGATCGTATTTCCATGGCGGTGCCTAGTGCCCGTTCTCATGGGCCATGTGGAGCTGAAGACTGATCAGGCGACCAGAGGATAAAATGCTAGTCACTTTCAAGGATTAAACTTCACCCAAAATGATAAAGGATTGAAAGCTTTACGATTTAATGATTTTATGATTTACGATTTATTTATGCTTAAAAGTTATTTTAAATAAAAGTATGATTTTAATTCTTGTGTTTGTATATGTAAGGTCCAAAAATTAAGACGACGTAACCCAACTACAAGCAAATCTAAGAAATATGAAAAATAAGTAATTAAGTGATTTAATTGCTTAGTTGATTATGTGACACGCATGATTATATGTTAAATAGGATTTAATCGTCATTATGCATAAAATTGTATTTTTAAAGGTTATGCAAGTTGCGATCGAGGAACGGAGACCGAACATTGAAAAACTTAAAATTTTTTTATTAAATAATTATTTTTAATTGTTTAAAATATGGTTGATGGTTTTTCATATTTTTAAAAATAAGGGTTTTGAGGTGATTTTATACGCCGGGACGTAAATTTTATCGGTGTTGGTTTTTAACAAAAATACGAACTTTTTGGCAACCCGGCTAATAAATTAAAAAAATTATTTTAACAAAACTATTTTTATATTTTAATTAAACTTTAATCAAGCACTAGTGGGCCTAAATTGTGTGCTTAATAGGCCTAAGCATGGTTTAGTAATTAATTAACTATATAATATGTTAAACCCTCCCCATTAACCCACAAACACACGCCATTTTCTGAAATTTTCTCTCCCAAAACACTCAAATTATACACGACACACACACATCAAAACTCAAGGAAAATTCGAACAAGCTCAAGGGAATAGTTCAAGCCAATGTCTTGCCCCGTTCTTCGCAATCGTCAACGAGAATTCGTGCGTTTAAAACGCAAAGGCACGCATAATCCTTCCCTTCAAACATCATCACACCGTATTAAGATTTTATGCATGTTTTGTATGAAGATCAAGTGGCATAATATTTATTTTCGAAATTTCATGTACAGGTGTTCAAAACTTGAATGATTTGATTCCAAATTCACGTTTTAGTTGTGTTTAAGGGCTGCCATGATATAGGATATGAATAAGCATGGTTTTAAACGATTTTTAGAGTCCTAAAACCACACACGAACGCCGCAAACCAATTGAAACAAGCTGGAACCGAAATCTGCAGAAAACGATCGCATAGTTCGGTGTTGGGGCTTAAGGGCTCGGTTGGGTCTTGGCTCGGGTCAGATCTTAGCTAGGGTCCATGAAAGGTAAGGGGTAGAGTCCTAGCCAGGCTAGGACTCGAGTCATGGGCTGGGGAAGGAGTCCTAGCTCGCTAGGACTCCCACCCGAGAGATGAGAAGTGTTGTGCGCAGGGTTCAGGGCTTGCGCAGGGCTAAGTGGCTCGATCTGGGGACTTTGGGCTGGGCTAGGGCGTGACTTTAGGGTCCTAGGAGAGTGCACAATATGATGGTTCAGGGGTGGCTCAGTCGGCTAGGGTCCTAGGCACCAAAACGTAAGGATCATGCACATGAGGTTTCTCGGCCAGCTTAGGTACTTGGTTGGGGAGCTTCGGTTCGAGTCTAAGGGCTTGGTCCGTGGGTTCAAGAGGGTGCACTAATGGGTTGTTTAGGGTCTGGACCAACATGGTTCGAGTTTGGCTCGAGAAAATCGAAAGATGGCTCGGGGTCGAAACAAATAGGTCAAGTTAGGGTTTTTAAAAGCTAAAATAATCGAAACACGGCTCACGGGGTTCGAGTCATGGTTCACAAGGGCTAAAATAATATATAAAGTCTAAATTGTGAATTTAGGAATTTTATATTAAAGTTTGGAATTTTTCGGGATTAAAACGCCTTCAAAACGACAAATTACGAATTAATTAAAAACATAGTATTTAAGCTAAATAAAATAATGGGAATTTTAATTTAGGATTAAATAATTATTTGAGACATGTTAGAGTCAAAGAAATTAAGAAAACGTCAAAAACGTAAAATTTTACGTCCAGGGGTAAAACGGTCTTTTTACACTTGAAATTTAGTAAACGTCATGGCAGTGTCCCAAATGATATTTTATATACTAATATTATTATTTTCAATGATTATGGATGTTTAAGAATTGCTATATGTTGAATCATGATTTTTAAAAGTTCATGGAATTTATTGATTAATTATTGGACATTTAAAAGAAATGTTGTATGCTTGGTTTCAAAAGCAAAAAAGATACGTATATGCATGATTTTTATTAAGTGATGATAACATGTTGAAGGACGTGAAGGGATTGTGACTAAATGCGATGATATGTTGGAAATATCATGAGGGTTATGGTCCCGGTGGGAGCCCGACGATCGTGTTTCCTTGGATACGGATATGAATACGAATACGAATATGTTAATATGTTGGACAAGGCCCAGTTGACGGGTGAGAGTGTCGCTGGTGTCCCCGCCTCCCAGTACCGTGGTTTTCTCTAGATGGATCCATCGCCCAATACGATTAAGAATACGAGTGACAATCACGATCTGAATTCAACAAAACACGAATATGAATATGAATATGTTAATATGAATATGAATATGTTGAAATGAAAAGGGTTAAGAAAATGTTTATGTCTAAAGTTATGCATTATCATTTAAAAGTTATTTTAAGTACAAGTAATTTTCACTGTTGTATGTGATCTGTATTATGTAGTAATTGTTATCAAAGATATGACGTGTTGAGTCTTTAGACTCACTAGGTGTGATTGATGTAGGTGAGTATGATAATAATGTTGAGGGAGGCTTGGATGCCTAATCTAACTGGACTGGAGGTGCACATAACCCGAGGACCAGCGCTTCTATTTTCCGCATTTAAGTTTATGATTTTACGTTAAAGATTTTACGACTATTTATTTATGTTTTGAGAGATTTTTGAGAGGTTTAGTATGTGCTACACTTTTCATATTATTGCTTTTTAGGTT
Organism: Primulina huaijiensis; assembly: GCF_012295235.1. Lineage (NCBI taxonomy): Eukaryota > Viridiplantae > Streptophyta > Magnoliopsida > Lamiales > Gesneriaceae > Primulina > Primulina huaijiensis. Next base: position 14,590,351 of record NC_133307.1, read on the forward strand.
TGGTAAAATATTTTACGATCTCATGTTTTGGCTATTCTCCTAGATTTTCAAATACTAGTTGGATGTTTTATTTTAAAATGGTGCAAAAATATTTTATGTATATTTATAGGTATAGATTTCGGCCATATTTCAAGAGTAAAAAAAAAAATAAAAAATTTCTACTACTTTTTAAGAAAACGAATAAGCATACGTTTCAGTTGGTATCAGAGCAATGGTTCTGTAAAGGGTTGTGCCACCATCAGCACTAGGAAGATCAGTCGTCAAGCCTCAATTTCTAAGTTTTACATGCTTTATATGATTTAATATGATGTTGACCGCATGATCACATGAATAATATGTTTACGTTAAATGTTCACTAGCTTTTTGAGTATATATGCTTTGAATGCTTAAATTGCTAATTGAATTACGATATGTCATATGATTAGAAAACTTAGATTTAAAATACATGTTTGTTACGTTAGAATTTTGAAAAAATTCAGATCAAATGCCTCCTAGACGCGCCCTTGTTATTGAGAATCAAGCGAGAACAGTGTGAACCATCAAGGGAATGCTCCACCACCACCACCTCCTCCGGGGGATGCCGCTACTCGTGCGTTAGAGGGGATGACTCGTCTCTTTGAGCAACTGTTACAGCAGCAACAGTTGCAGCAGTAGTTAAAGCAGATGCAGCAGGAACCTAGGCCACAGCATGATATATATGATCAGTTCTGGAGGCTAGGGCCGAAGGAATTTTCTGGCACTACCGATCCTTTTTGCTTCTTAGGGTGGATTCATTCACTAGAGGTACATCTATCTGGATATGGGAGATGCTGACCGTGTGAGGTGTACTACTTATCTGTTTAGGGATGACGCTTCTTTATGGTGGGAAGGAGCCGAGCATGGTGTTAACCTCACTACACTTACTTGGGCTCAATTCAAGACGATGTTTTATGAAAAATATTTTACTGCTGATGTTAGAAACCGATTAAAGAGGGAATTTATGACTCTCCGTCAGGGAGACACTATTGTTGCTGAATTTGTTAAGAAGTTCGATAGGGATTGTCACTTTGTACCCCTTATTGCCAGGGATGCCGATGAAAAGCTTAGACACTTCATGGACGGTTTACGACCTACCATACGGAATAATGTTATGATGATGCGTCCTTCGGATTATGCTACTGCAGTTACTTATGCATTCCAGTTTGAGCAATCCTTGAAGGACATCGAGTTTGAGTTACATCGCAAAAAGTAGCAACATCAAAACAATAATCAACCAAATAAGAAGCCATATACGGCTCCTCCTAGACCTCAAGGGCCTCAAAAGCCCCAAGGTCAAGTCAAGAAGCAAGCACCGTCAAAGCCACCACCTGCAGCACCAAAGACTGCAGAAGGACAACCATGAAAGAAGTGATTCATATGCAAGTAAGAAGGGCACAATGTTGTTGATTGCCCCGAAGAAAAATGCACCCACCGTTGGGCGAGCTTATGCTATGAATGCAGAGGAAGCTGAAGGGGAATCTGACACTACTCTTATCACTGGTAACCTAGTCATTTAACATTTTTATATTGCTCATTATTGCATGAAATGTTAAATTGGTTAATAGAATGGAATTGGGAACAAGATTTAACCTAGTGGAAATTAGGTTGCATGTTCTACCTTAGTTGGATTTGAGTTATGATTTTAGAAAACCATAGGAATTGGTATTGAATTTTTGTGCCTTAATTTATGTGAAAGATGTGATATTTCCAATTAAAAAAGTTTTAGGGCCAAAAATCTAAAGAAAATCATAATCAAGTGTGGTTAGGGGTTTCGAATTTAGTAAGGGGTCATTATGCAATTTTCTAAATCTTGAGGAATAAAATGTAATTTTCGATAATCGAAGGACCTAAGTGCAATTTTCGAATTCTTAAGGGTCCAAAACAAAATTCTCAAAATTTAAGGGATTAAAATCAGAATTTCGAAATAATATAAGGATTAAATTGCAAATATCCAAAAATTTTGGACTAAAATGCAAATTTAAAAAAAATGAAGGGCAAAAATGCAATTTTTCAAGAAATGCTTAAGTTCAACGCGTAATCTTCATCTAAATTTGGGAGAATTAATGATAGAAATTCTTTAAACTTCAAAACGAAAATATTTAAAAGACGTTTTCGTCGCAGAGAGGATTATCATTCAAGGGGTAGCTACCTATGCACTACTAGATTCGGGAGCTACACACTTATTCATATCTGAAACCTTCATCAAAAGACTGAAAATTACTCCTCAAGATATGGGTTTGGGTTTCAAAGTTTCCATTCCTTCCGGCGATCAAATGCTCACGTCTAAAATTTTCAAGAATCTGGAGCTTCATTTATTCAAAGACGTGGTTCGGGCAGATCTTATTGTGCTTCATATGCTTGAATTAAATATTATACTTAGGATGGATTGGTTATCAGCGAATGGAGCTTTGATTGATTTTCATCAGAGATCAGTGTCTGTTCGACCGCCTAGTGGTAAATCTTTTGTCTTTGAGGCGGCGAGAAACAAGCAAATGCCGCACATTATCTCTTGTGTACATGTGAAGAAGCTTACTAAACACGGATGCCAAGCTTTTCTAGCGTATTTCACTACCGCACATGCTTCTATCAGTCAGAAATTAGAAGATGTTGATATTGTAAGAGATTTTCCCAGCGTCTTTCCCGAAGACGTTTCTGGCATTCCACCCGATCGTGAAGTGGAATTCTCTATTGATCTAATGCCGGACACTCTTCCTATATCTAAAGCACCTTATCGTCTAGCACCCGCTGAAATGAAAGAATTAAAAGATCAAATCCAGGAATTGCTAGACAAGGGTTTCATTCGTCCTAGTTATTTTCCATGGGGCGCACCAGTATTGTTTGTGAAGAAGAATGATGGTAGTATGCGTCTATGCGTTTATTATCGAGAGCTCAACAGGGTCACTATAAAAAATAAGTATCCACTGCCAAGAATTGAAGATTTATTTGATTAGTTGCAAGCAGCATCGATATTTTCTAAAATTGATCTCCAATATGGGTACCATCAGTTGAAAGTGAAAGAGTCGGATGTTCACAAGACGGCATTTCGTACTAGATATGGGCACTACGAGTTTATGGTCATGCCATTTGATCTGACTAATGCGCCAGTGATCTTAATGGATCTCATGAATCGCATATTTTAGCCGTATCTGGATCAGTTTATTATAGTCTTCATTGATGAAATATTGATCTATTCGAGGAATAAAGAGAAGCATAGTCGTCATTTGAGGACATCACTGCAAGTACTACAAGATAGGAAACTTTATGCAAAATTCAGCAAGTGCGAGTTTTGGCTCGATAGAGTGGCTTTCTTAGGCCACATCATTTCTAGGAATGACGCTGAAGTTGATCCAAGCAAAGTTGAGGCAGTGAAATATTGGCTAGTATCGAAGAGTGTTATCGAGATTCGCAGTTTCTCGGGACTAACTGGCTATTATCGCAAATTTATCAAGGGATTCTCATCCATTGCAGTACCATTGAAATTTTTGACTAAGAAGAATGCAAAGTTTATTTGGGGATCCGAGTGTCAAGACAGTTTCGACAAGTTGAAACAAGCCTTGATCTCAGCGCCAGTGCTATCTATGACATCAGGGCAAGAGGAGTACGTTCTATATATCGACGCTTCTAAACTTGGTTTGGGCGCAGTTCTGATGCAAAATGACCGAGTTGTAGCTTATGCGTCGAGACATTTGAAAATTCACGAGAAAAACTACCATACTCATGATCTTGAGCTTGCACATTAAAGATTTGGAGACACTACCTTTATGGGGAGAAAGCTAATGTTGTGGCAAACGCGCTGAGTAGAAAAGCTAATGTTGTGGCAGACACGCTGAGTAGAAAAGCAGCAGTTATCACTCAATTATCACTTCAAAGACCATTGCAATCCGAGATACAGCTGTTTGAGCTTACAGTCTATGCTAGGGGTGAGGCCCCTAATCTTGCCACATTATCAATACAGTCGACTTTGAGAGACAGAATTCTTGATGGACAGTCTACCGATGAGCAATTGCAAAAGTGGAGAGCCAGAGATGAAGCAAGGGTCGGAAATTATATTCAGAGGTGGATGGTATAGTTCGTTATCGAGATCAGTTATGGGTTCCTAGTGACGATTCTTTGAGATATCTTATTATGAAGGAAGCTCATGACACACCTTATTTCATTCACCCGGGTAGCATGAAAATGTAAAAAGATTTGCAGTTGTTATATTGGTGGCCAGGCATGAAGAGAGATATTCTGAGATTTGTATCAGAGTTTTGACGTGTCAACAAGTTAAGGCAGAGCATCAGAGGCCATCAGGGAAGCTTAAGCCACTTCCTATTCTCAAGTGGAAATGGGAAAACATCACTATAGACTTTGTTGTGGGATTGCCAAAGACTATTAAGGGATTCAATGCTATATGGGTGACAGTTGATCGTCTTACGAAATCAACACATTTTCTACCTATTAAGACGACATTCACCATGATTCAGTATGCAGATTTATACATTCGAGAGATAGTTCGTCTGCATGGGATTCCTGTGTCTATTGTTTTTGGCAGAGATCTGAGATTCACGTCATCTTTTTGGAAGAGTTTGCATGCAGCGATGGGGACTAAGTTATTATTCAGTACATCATTTCATCCTCAAACCGATGGTCAGTCTGAGAGAGTTATGCAGATTCTAGAAGATCTACTGCGAGCTTGTGTTATTGACTTCCAAGGCAGTTGGGAACCGAAATTACCTCTAGTGGAGTTTACCTACAATAATAGCTTCCAATCATATATTGGGATGGCTCCTTTTGAGGCATTTTATGGAAGAAAATGTAGATCTCCTATTCATTGGGACGAGGTTGGTGAAAGAAGACAGATTTGTCCAGATGTGATTGAAGAGACTACCGAGCTTGTAGTCAAAATTCGTGATAGAATAAAGACTGAACAAATCCGACAAAAGAGTTATAATGATAAAAGATGACGGGACTTAGAGTTTGCAGTGGGATACCATGTATTTGTGAAGATAACATCTATGAAAGGTGTTATGCGTTTTGGCAAGAATGACAAGCTTAGTCCAAGATTTATTGGTCCATTCGAGATTTTAGAGAGGATTGGGACACTAGCTTATAGAGTGGCATTACCACCAATGCTATCAGGAGTTCACAATGTGTTCCATATTTCGATGCTGTGGAAGTACATGTGGAACCCGTCACATGTGTTAAATTATGAACCTCTACAATTGACTCCAAATATGACATATGAAGAAAGACCTGTCCAAATCTTTGCAAGGAAGGAAAGAAGACTCCGAAACAAAGTCATTCCAATGGTCAATGTCAAGTGGCTGAATCACTCGGAAGAAGAAGCTACTTTGGAAACCGAGAGGGACTTGAAGAATCGCTATCCAGAACTATTCGGTAAGTTCTAATTTTGAGGACGAAATTTTATTTAGGGGGGAGGAGGAATTGTAAGGTCCAAAACTAAGACGACGTACCCAACTGAATGCAAATATAAGAAATATGAAAAATAAGTAATTATTTGATTTAATTGCTTAATTGATTATGTGACATGCATGATTATATGTTAAATAGGATTTAATCGTCATTATGCATAAAATTGTATTTTTAAGGGTTATTCAAGTTGCATTCGAAGAACGGGGACCGATGACTGAAAAACGTAAAATGTTTTTATTAAATAATTATTTTTAATTGTTTAAAATATGGTTGATGGTTTTTCATATTTTTGAAAATAAGGGTTTGGAGGTGATTTTATACGTCGGGACGTAAATTTTATCGGTGTTGGTTTTCAACAAAAATATGAACTTTTTGGCAACCCGGCGAATCAATTCACAAACTTATTTTAACAAAACTATTTTTATATTTTAATTAAACTTTAATCAAGCACTAGTGGGCCTAAATTGTGTGCTTAATAGGCGTAAGCTTTGTTTAGTAATTAATTAATTATATAATATGTTAAACCCTCCCCATTAACCCACTAACACACGCCACTTTATGAAATTTTCTCTCCCCAAACACTCAAATTATACACGACACATACACATCAAAACTCAAGGAAAATTCGAACAAGCTCAAGGGAAGAGTTCAAGCCAAGGTCTTGCCTTGTTTTTTGCAATCGTCAACGAGAATTCGTGCGTTTAAAATGCAAAGGCACACATAATCCTTCTCTTCAAACATCGTCACACCATATTAAGATTTTATGCATGTTTTGTATGAAGATCAAGTGGCATAATATTTATTTTCAAAATTTCATGTACATGTGTTCAAAACTTGGAAGATTTTTTGATTCCAAATTCACGTTTTAGTTGTGTTTAAGGGCTGCCATGATATAGGATATGAATAAGCATGGTTTTAAATGATTTTTAGAGTCCTAAAACCACACACGAATGCCGCAAACCAATTGAAACAAGCTGGAACCAAAATTTGCAGAAAACGATTGCATGGTTCTGTGTTGGGGCTTAAGGGCTCGGTTGGGTCTTCGCTCGGGTCAGATCTTAGCTAGGGTCCGTGAAGGGTAAGGGGTAGAGTCCTAGCCAGGCTAGGACTCGAGTGCACAACAGGATGGTTCAGGGGTGGCTCGGTCGTCTAGGGTCCTAGGCACAAAAACGTAAGGATCATGCACATGAGGTTTCNAATCTGGGGACTTCGAACTGGGATAGGGCGTGAATTTAGGGTCCTAGGAGAGTGCACAACAGGATGGTTCAGGGGTGGCTCGGTCGGCTAGGGTCCTAGGCACAAAAACGTAAGGATCATGCACATGAGGTTTCTCGGCCAACTTAGGTACTTGGTTGGGGAGCTTCGATTCGAATCTAGGGGCTTGGTCCGTTGGTTGCAAGGGTTCAAGAGGGTGCACTAATGGGTTGGTTAGGGTCTGGAAAAAAATGGTTTGAGGGTGGCTCGAGAAAATCGAAAGATGGCTCGGGTCGAAACAAATAGGTCAAGTTAGGGTTTTTAAAAGATAAAATAATCGAAACACGGCTCACGGGGGTCGACTCGTTGTTCACAAAGGCTAAAATAATATAAAAAGTCTAAATTGTGAATTTATGAATTTTATATTAAAGTTTGGAATTTTTCATGATTAAAACGCCTTCAAAACGACTAATTACGTATTAATTAAAAAGCCTCGTATTTAAGCTAAATAAAATTATGAGAATTTTAATTTAGGCTTAAATAATTATTTGGGACATGTTAGAGTCAAAGAAATTAAGAAAACATAAAAAACGTAAAATTATACGTACAGGAGTAAAACAGTCTTTTTACACCTGAAATTTAGTAAACGTCATGGCAGTGTCCCAAATGCTATTTTATATGCTAATATGATTATTTTCAATTATTATGGATGTTTAAGAATTACTATATGTTGAATCATGATTTTTAAATGTTCATGGAATTTATAGATTAATTATTGGACATTTAAAAGAAATGTTGTATGCTTGGTTTCAAAAACAAAAAAGATACGTATATGCATGCTTTTTATTAAGTTCTGATAACATGTTGAAGGAAGTGAAGGGATTGTGACTAAATACGATGATATGTTGGAAATATCGTGAAGGTTATGGTCCCAGTGGGAGCCCGACGATCGCGTTTCCTTGGATACAGATACGGATACGAATACGAATATGTTAATACGTTAGCCAAGGCCCAGTTGACCAGTGAAAGTGTCGTTGGTGTCCCCGCCGCCCAGTACTGTGGTTTTCTCTAGATGGATCCATCGCTTAATAAGATTAAGAATACGAGTCACAATCACGATTTGAATTCAACAAAACATGAATATGAATATGTTAATGTGAATATGAATATGTTGAAATGAAAAGGGTTAAGAAAATGTTTATTTTTAAAGTTATGCATTATCATAAAAAAGTTATTTTAAGTACAAGTAATTTTCACTGTTACATGTGATCTGTATTATGTAGTAATTGCTATCAAGGATATGATGTGTTGAGACTTTAGACTCACTAGGTGTGATTGATGTAGGTGAGTATGATAATAATGTTGAGGGAGGCTTGGATGCCTAATCTAACTGGACTGGAGGTGCACATAACCCGAGGACCAGCGCTTCTATTTTCCGCATTTAAGTTTATTATTTTACGTTAAAGATTTTACGACTATTTATTTATGTTTTGAGAGATTTTTGAGAGGTTTAGTATGGGCTGCGTTTTTCATATTATTGCTTTTTAAGTTTGGTAAAATGTTTTACGATCTCATGTTTTGGCTATTTCTCCTAGAGTTTCAAATACTAGTTGGATGTTTTATTTTAAAATGGTGCAAAAGTATTTTATGTATATGTATAGGTATAGATTTCGGCCATATATCAAGAGTAAAAAAAAATCTACTACTTTTTAAGAAAACGAATAAGCAGACGTTTCAGTATATATATTATTTTCTACTCATGTTTAGAACGTTTGAGTCATTAGATTCATTAGGTTTGAATGTTGCAGGATTTGAGGATATAAGGAGGTGCTGACACTTTAGTGGATCGAGTGCGGCAGTACACTCCCGAGGGACATTTATTTTCCGCACTAGCTTGATAGATAAAATATTTGAACGATTTATGTTAATGAATTTAATAGAGATTTTTATGCTTTATTTTGATGTTAGTTGATCTTTTTAAAGGTCGACTTAGGATTTTTGGTTAGTCGAAGTACTGCCGGATCGAAGACCTCATTTGTCAAAATTAAGTCGAAGTGCTGTCAAACTTTCGAGAGTCAAGTTCGTGCCAAAGTCTGAATTTTTGATTATACCTTCGATATACAGTAAGTGGGCTTTTGTTAAGTATTTCGTTGTATTTTGCTCTTTGAATAAAAATATCATGACATACTAATGTATGTCACTATTTTCGAAAATTACTGTGCACTGCGTTTAAAATTTCGATCGATTATGTGTTCTCTTCTATGCTTCGAAATTCTTGGTTCCGCTGTGTCTGTATGAAAACTCTGAAATCTGAACATCTGAAAATTTCTGTCTGTGACTTCTGAATTCTGTTGCAGTGTTACGATTTGAATTTGAAATGGGACGAGAATTGTAATTCTGTCTGGCCCCCATTGATGGGTATAAAACCATGTTCTGTTCTGGCCCCCATTGGTGGGTATAAAACCATGTTCTGGCTGGCCTCACTCCTTAGAGGACTAACCTATTGGGGACAATTTGACCATGGAGATGAGATGAGTAACAGTGTTCTGTCCGATCTGTTCTGTTCGTTCTGAATTGATTTGATCTGTTTCTGAATTGCTATGAATCATCTGATAAATTCTGTCATTTATTCGATTCGCTTCTGTCATGATAAGTTAAGAATATTAAGTTTTGAAAGCCTATTAAAAGGACGTTTTAAGAAAAACTAAGTTCTATATGTATCTTTGGAATCGATCGACCCCCACTTGCTGAGTGTTTCCCAAAACACTCACCCCCTTACAATTTCAGATAAAAATGAAGAGCAAATAAATGAGGAGGAGCAGGAAGCTCTCTGGGGTTGGTGATCGATGATCAAGAGCAAGAGTCAAGTTTTCCCCTTTCGTTTAGTTTTCCGCATTTCGCAACTTTGATGTATTTGATTTCATTGTCATTGTAAGACAATACTTTATTTAAGAAAAAGACTGGTTTGATTTGATACGAGGCTTTATTGTTTTCAATATAATTGTTAAACAATGTCGGATGTCACCGACGCTTCGGACTCGGGGCATGACATTTAAGTGGTATCAGAGCCGCCAGGTTCATAATCCCGCTGGGATTTTGATAGACAAAATTTGGCGAAGTCAAATATTGAAAAAAGCCTAGTGCATCCCAATTTGAGTCCAACTTTCATCTGTTCTTGAAATCCAACTTTCATCTGATTCTTAAATTTCGAATAGACTTCAGAAATCTATCCCTTCAATCGCTTCGCAATTCTTAGTATCAAAATTTTTCCACGACCACTTTGTTTCTATTATTTGTGCCTTTCTATTTTTTATACGATTCTGATGCTTTGCCTTCGATTTTATCCTAGGAAAAGGCTGCTCCACGTACCCGTGCTCAGGCTGCCCTTCGCATGCGCCAGCTCACGATTGACAATCAGACTAGAGAAATTGCGACCCTGAAGGCGCAACTGGCTAGAGAAAAGTTGGAGAAACGGGAGATTATTGAGAGTAGACTCATACTGGAGACCGATGTACAACGATTGACTCATCATCTGGACTTGGCGGAGAGCCAGCTGCTGCAGATACCGACCGATTCCTCTCGCATCACGCACTTAGCTGCACTTAACAGGGATTTATTGGATAGAGTGGTAATAGAGCGAGGACGTGCTGCTCAGGCCCGTCAGCGCCAGGAGGAGTACAACGCCAGACAGGATCGGTACAGTTAGAAGCTCCATGGCACTATGGACAGACTTCAAGATCAGAATAATTACCTGCATTTGGTGATAGAGAACATGGAGGAAGAGGAGGTAGCACCGATGGAGGTGGCCAGAGATGACAGCGCCAGTGACAGCGATGGCGGAGAGATGTTCGATTAGATTAGCATTATAATATCTGGGTTGTAATCAAATTTGTGACTAAGAAAATACTATGTGTACCCAATTATTTTGAAACTTTCTATTATCCTTCTATTGCATATTTAAAAATTTGATGAGTATCTTATGTATAAAATTGTTTTTTATAGGAAAATAACATGGATCTTCGACGCATTATAAATGAACTTCAAAATCAACTTCAGGAAAAAGAGTCAGAAATTAAAACACTGAAAGAAAAAAATGAGAAACTCGAAAAAGATAATTTCCAGTTAGACGGGAATAATGTATGCATGACGGAGGATCTTCGTGAGGCCAGAGAAGAAGAGAAGAAACTACACGAGGACGAAAGACGTTATGTCGCTTATAATCTAGAGTCGGAACGTCGACACTAAATCAGCAAGCAAGAGTTAAACAATTTTATACATAAGATACAACGCCGTCTGGCGGAACAGATCGCAGATCAAAAAATCAATGAGAAAGTAAGTCAATCAACAATACAGGAGCTGAAACATCTGCTTATTCGTTTTCTTAAAAAGTACTAGAATTTTTTTTTTTAAAACCCTCAAATTTTCGACCTTTCCATATGCATATACAAAAAATACCTTTGCTCCATTTTTAAAATAAAACATCCAACTAGTACTTAAAAAATCCAAAGGAAAATATATTAAAGCATAAAATCGTCAAACGTTTTACCAACCTAAAAAGCAATAAATGTTGAAAAGTGTAGCCCATACTAAACCTCTCAAAAATCTCTCAAAAGCATGAGTAAAATGTCGTAAAAATCTTTAACTTAAAATCAAAACTTAAATGCGGAAATAGAAGCGCTGGTCCTCGGGTTCTGTGCACCGACAGTCCAGCAAGATCACCCCTCAAGGCCTCCAACATCATATTCATTAATATCACCTGCATCAACACACCTAGTAAGTCTAAAGACTCTACACGCATATCCTTGATAACGAGTAATACGTAATACACGTCACATACAACAGTGAAAATTACTTGTACTTAAAATATCGTTTTCATCATAAAGCATAAACTTTAGCATAAACATTTTCATAAACGTGTAAGATCATATACATTTTCGTATCATCATAAGCATATACATATCATCATATACATATTCATGTTCATGTTCATATACGTGTTTTGTTGAATTCAGATCGTTGATTGTGACTTTCATATACGTGTTGGGCGATGGATCCATCTACATGTAACCACAGTACTGGGCGGCGGGGACACCAGCGACACTTTCACCGGTCAACTGGGCCTTGGTCTTACGTATTAACATATCATCATATACATATAAAAATCCGTATCCAAGGAAATACGATCGTCGGGCTCCCACTGGGACCATAACCCTCACGATATCTCCAACATATCATCGTGTTAGTCACAATCCCTTCACATCCTTCAACATTTCATCATCACTTAATAAAAATCATTCATAAACATATCGTTTTTATTTTTGAAACCAAGCATGCAACATATATTTTACATGTCCAATTAATTTAACCATAAAAATAAATGAACATTTAAAAATCATGATTTCACATATAAAAATCCATAACCATTCATAATCATTGAAAATAATCATTTTATCATGTACAATAGCATTTAGGACACTGCCATGACATTTACTAATTTTCCGGTGTAGAAAGACCGTTTTACCCCTAGACGTGTCATTTTACGTTTTTGACTTTTTCTTGATTTCTTTGACTCCAACATGTCCCAAATAATTATTTAAGCTTAAATTAAAATTCTCATAATTTTATTTAGCTTAAAAACTAGACATTTTAATTAATTCGTAATTAGACGTTTCGAAGGCGTTTTAATTCCGAAAAATCCCAAACTTCAATATAAAATTCCTAAATTCTAAATTTAGTCTTTTTATATTAATTTACCCCTTATGGCCCATGACTCGACCCCCGTGAACCGTTTTCCGATTTTTCTTATTTTAAAAACCTTAATTGACACATGAATTTCGACCCCGAGCCAACTTTCGATTTTCACGAGTTACCCCCAAACCATGTTGAACCAAAACTTGACCAACATCCTAAATTAGCCTAATGAACCCTTAAACCACTAAGAACCCTAGCCTAACCACAAAACCGAACCCTCCCAAGTTGCCCCTAATCTGGCCGAGATTTCCTTGTTGGACAAGGACCCTTGTTCAAGCTCCTAGGACTCTACCAACGCCCCCAACCCCTGAACCAACATGATGTGCATCTTCTAATGACCCTAAGGACTTGACTCAACCCAGCCTTGGCCCCCTGGACCGCGTCCCAATGCCCGCACGAAGCAAGACCCCTGCGCGCCCCTCTCGGCTTTCTCGGGTAGGAGTCCTTGCTGTCAAGGACTCCTCCCAGCCCCTTTTTTCGAGTCCTAGCTTGACTAGGACTCTTCCCTAGACTCCCTAGTGACCTTAGCCAACCCCTGGAACCAACCAACCGGGCCCTAGCCCCTGCAACCCAAGGACCGAACCCTTTTTGGTTCCAATACAGTAACTTGACATAAATTGCATGCAGATTCGTATGTGATGATTTGGGTGGTGTTTTAGGTGTGTAAAACTCATATAAAACTATACCTTAACATGTCCTAGACATGGCATCCCCTTTATGCACAAAACAACACAATTTGGATTGAAATTCATACTCGAAAAGTTCATGATACATGCATCAACCGAAAATTCAGAAAGTGTGTCATGTTTTTGTAAACTTTTCATGCATAAACAGATAATATGATGTGTTGATGGTTTGAAGAAAGGAATAGGCGTGCCTTTGCGTAATTAACGCACGATTATTCGTTGACGACGTCGAAGAACGGATAAAAAAACCTTGGCTTGAATCTTCCTTGGCAATTTCTCGAAAATTTCTTCAATAAATATGATGTACGTGTGTGTTGTATGGTGTGAGTTGAGAGAGTATTTTCAGAATTTGAAAGTGGGTGGCCGATTATTTGATTGAAAAAGTGTAGGGTTTTAATTAAAATAACACTTTATATATCATTTAATCAACCTCAAGGCTTTTAGGCCTATTAAGCCTCTAAATCAAGCCCATTAATTTTAAATTAGTATTTAATAAAATATCAACAAGGTTTTAGTTTAAATAAATTTGTGAATTTATTAGCCGGGTTGCCAAAAAGCTCGTATTTTTTTGTTGAAAATCCAACACCGATAAAATTTACGTCCCGGCGTATAAAATCACCTTAAAATCCTTTATTTTCAAAAATACTAAAAAGCAACACTCATATTTTTAAATAATTAAAAACAATTATTTAATAAAAACATTTTACGTTTTCAGCCTTCGGTCCCCTTTCCTCGATCGTCACTTGAATAATCCTTTAAAAATACAGTTTTATGCATGATGATAATAAAATTATAATTAACATATAAGCATGTATGTCACATAATTAATTAGGTAATTAAAACAATTAATTACTCATTTTTTTCATATTTTCTAGATTTGCATGCAGTTGGATTATGTCGTCTTAATTTTTTACCTTACAATTCCTCCCCCTTAAATTGAATTTCGTCCTCGAAATTTAGAACTTACCGAATAGATCTGGATAGCGACTTTTTCAAGTCCCTCTCGGTTTCCCAAGTATCTTCCTCTTTCGAGTGATTCAGCCACTTGACCTTGACCATTGGAATGACTTTGTTTCGCAAACTTCTTTCTTGCCTTGCTAAGATCTTGATAGGTCTTTCCTCATATGTCATATTTGGAGTTTATTGGAGAGGTTCATAATTAAGCACATGTGACGGAGTCGACATGTACTTCCGCAGCATCGAAATATGGAATACATTATGAACGCCAGAAAGTGATGGTGGCAATGCCACTCTATAAGCTAGTGTCCCAATCCTCTTCAAAATCTCAAACGGACCTATAAATCTTGGACTAAGTTTGCCTTTCTTGCCAAAACGCATAACACCCTTCATAGGTGCTATTTTCACAAATACATGGTCGCCCACTGCAAACTTTAAGTCTCTTCGTCTTTTGTCCGCTTAACTTTTTTGTCGGCTTTGCGCAGTCTTCATTATATCGCGGATTTTGACTATAAGCTCGGTAGTCTCTTCAATCATGTCCGGACCAATTTCTCTTCTTTCCCCAACTTCGTCCCAATGTATAGGAGATCTACATTTTCTTCCATAAAGTGCCTCAAAAGGAGCCATCCCGATTGATGATTGATAGCTATTATTGTAGGTGAACTACACTAGAGGTAATTTTGGTTCCCAACTGCCTTGGAAATCAATAACACATGCTCGCAGTAGATCTTCAAAAATCTGTATAACTCTTTCTGACTGTCCATCGGTTTGAGGATGAAATGCTGTGCTGAATAATAACTTGGTCCCCATCGCTGCATGTAGGCTTTTCCAGAAAGATGACGTGAATCTCGGATCTCTGTCAGAAACAATGGATACAGGAATCCCATGCAGAAGAACTATCTCTCGGATATACAAGTCGGCGTACTGAATCATGGTGAAAGTCGTCTTGATAGGTAGAAAAGGCGCTGATTTAGTGAGACGATCAACTATCACCCATATAGCGTTGAATCCCTTAAGTGTCTTTGGCAATCCCACTACAAAGTCCATAGTGATGTTCTCCCATTTCTACTCGGGAATAGAGAGTGGCTTCAATTTTCCCGCTGGTCTTTGATGCTCTGCTTTGACTTGCTGACAAGTCAAACACTCGGATACATATCTCAGAATGTCTCTCTTCATGCCTGGCCACCAATATAACAACTGCAGATCTCTATACATTTTTGTGCTGCCCGGATGAATGGAATATGGTGAGTCATGGGCTTCCTTCATAATAAGATTTCTCAAGGAATCGTCACTAGGAACCCATAGACGGTCTCGATAACGGACCAACCCGTCCAATACTGAATATAAATTCCGGCCCTTGGCTTCATCTCTAGCTCTCCACTTTTGCAACTGCTCATCAGTAGACTGCCCGTCACGAATTATGTCTCTCAAAGTCGGCTGTACTGATAATGTGGCAAGATTAGGGGCCTTGCCCCTAGCATAAACTGTAAGCTCAAACCGCTGTATCTCGGACTGCAACGGTCCTTGGAGTGATAAATGAGTAATAACTGCTGCTTTTCTACTCAGTGCGTCTGCCACAACATTAGCTTTTCCCGGATGGTAGCTAATGTCACAATCATAATCTTTTAATAGCTCAAGCCATTTGCACTGTCTCATATTCAGCTCTTTTTGGGTGAAGAAGTATTTCAAGCTCTTATGATCGGTGAATATCTTGCACTTCTCCCCGTAAAGATAATGTCTCCAAATTTTTAGTGCAAATACTACTGCTGCAAGCTCAAGGTCATGAGTAGGGTAGTTCTTTTCATGAATTTTCAACTGTCTTGACGCATAGGCAATAACCCGGTCGTTTTGCATCAGAACTGCGCCCAAATCTAGTTTAGAAGCGTCGGTATAAAGAACATACTCCCCTTGCCCTGATGGCATAGATAACACTGGTGCTGATGTCAAGGCTTGCTTCAATTTGTCAAAACTGTCTTGACACTCGGATTCCCAAATAAATTTCGCATTCTTCTTAGTCAAGGATGTCAATGGTACTGCAATGGATGAGAATCCCTTGATGAATTTGCGATAATAGCCGGCAAGTCCCAAGAAACTGCGAATCTCGGTAACACTCTTCGGTACTGGCCACTCTTTCACTGCTTCGACCTTGCTTGGATCAACTTCAACGCCATTACTAGAAATGATGTGGCCTAAAAATGTCACTCTATCGAGCCAAAACTCGCACTTGCTGAATTTTGCATATAGCTTCCTGTCTTGTAGTACTTGCAGTGCTGTCCTCAAATGACGACTATGCTCCTTTTTGTTCTTCTAATAAATCAATATATCATCAATGAAAACTATAATTAACTGATCCAGATACGGCTGAAATACGCGATTCATGAGATCCATGAAGATCGCTGGTGCATTAGTCAGACCGAATGGCATGACCATAAACTCGTAGTGCCCATATCTAGTACGGAATGCTGTCTTGTGCACATCGGACTCTTTCACTTTTAATTGATGGTATCCAGATCGCAGATCAATTTTTGAAAATACCGCGGCTCCTTGCAACTGATCAAATAAATCTTCAATTCTTGGCAGTGGATATTTTTTTTGATAGTGACCTTGTTAAGTTCCCGATAATCGATTCAAAAACGTATACTACCATCCTTCTTCTTCACAAATAATATCGGTGTGCCCCATGGAGAATAACTAGGGCGAATGAAACCCTTGTCTAGCAATTCTTGGATTTGATCTTTCAATTCTTTCATTTCATCGGGTGCTAGACGATAAGGTGCTTTAGATATAGGAACGGTGCCCGACATCAAGTCAATAGAGAATTCCACTTCACGATCAGGCGGAATGCCAGAAACGTCCTCGGGAAAGAGGCTAGGAAAATCTCTAACAATATCAACATCCTCTAACTTCTGACTGATAGGAACATGTGTGGTAGTGACACATGCTAGATAAGCTTGACATCCATGCTTAATAAGTTTCCTCGCACATATACAAGAAATGATGTGCGGCATTTGCTTGTTATTTTCCGCCTCGAAGACAAAAATGTTGCCACTTGGCGGTCGAATAGTCACTGATCGCTGACTAAAATCAATCGAAGCTCCATTCGCTGATAACCAATCCATTCCAAGAATGATATCAAATTCGGACATGGGTAGTACTATGAGATCTGCCCGTACGACATCCTTAAATAAACGAAGCTCCAAATTCTTGACAATCTTAGACGTGAGCATCTGATCACCGGAAGGAATAGAAACTTGGAAACCCAAACCCAATTCTTGAGGAATAATTTTCAGTCTTTTGGTAAAGGCTTCGGATATGAAAGAATGTGTAGCCCCTGAATCTAGCAATGCATAGGTAGCTACTCATTGAATGATAATCCTTCCTGCGGTGAAAATGTCTTTTAATTCTGTTTCGTGTTGAAGCTTAAGGATTTTCTATCATTAATTCCCAAAGTTAGGTGAAGATTGCGTGTTGAACTTAAGCATTTCTGGAAAAATTGCGTTTTTAGCCCTTCAATTTTTTGAAATTTGCAATTTAGCCCCAAAAGATTTCGGATAATTACATTAAGGTCCTTACATTTTCGAATTTCTCCATTTTAGTCCTTGAGGTTTCCGAAATTGCATTCATGTCCCTTAAGAATTTCGGATATTTGCATTATGACCATTATTTTTTTCGAAAATTTTCATTTTAGCCCTTGAAGATTTCGAAAATTTCATTTTCTAACCCTAATAATTTTGTCACCCTTATAATGCCCCCTTAGTTATGATTTTCTTTAAATTTTGGCCCTCAACTTTTTATTTGGAGTTATTTCATCATTCACATAAAATAAGGCACAAAATTTAGCATCATTTCCTATGGTTTCTAAAATCATAACTTAAGTCCAACTAAATAGAACATGCAACCTAATTTCCACTAGGTTAAATCTTGTTCCCAATTCAATTAAATAACCAATTTAACATTTAATGCTATAATAAGCAATATAAAAATGTTAATTGACTAGGTTACCCGTGATAAGTGTGGTGTCTGCCTCCTCTTCAGCTTCCTTGGCATTCATAACATAGGCCCGCCCAGCAGTAGGTGCTTTCTTCTTTGGGTAGTCAGTAGCCTTATGCCCTTCTTCCTTGCAGATGAAGCATTTATAAGACCCCCTGTAACGCCCCAGATTCGACGACTGTCTTCACTGTACCAAGACGAGTCTTTCCAGCGTGCTTATGTCCTCACTCACACGCACCCCAAGAAACTTCCCAGGAGGTCACCCATCCCAAAATTGCCCCAAGTCAAGCACGCTTAACTTTGGAGTTCTTATGTGATGAGCTACCGAAAAGAAGATGCACCTTCATGATATGAGTAGTACAAATCAAATCTTTTAAGCCCTCTTCAACTGTACAGTCCATTACATTTAACAGTCTCGGAATCCCTCTCATTCCTGTGTGGGATCGGTTCATTCATGTTCCCTCTACCTAGAAGCCTGCCAAGAGCCGCTCATTGTCCGTGCAACTGATGGCACCGGCGATCACCCCCCGCCCTCTTCGGCCCCGGGCCTCACATGCCCACCAGTTTCCGCTTGGTTCCATCCACCAACCAACCTTTCTTAGACCATCCTAGAACTTTCCCAAACCTACTGAACCCACAAAAATCAGCCCATGCATATTGGAACTCACAGCTTCTAGCTAGACTCCAAGGAAACCCAATTCACGAATAATTTCCTACTCTCTCGATCAGCTGCGCTTGAGTCCATTTCTTGCTCGTGCTGAACCCTTCCAAGCCTTGTATCAGACCCACGATAAGCGAGCATCTCCTCCGAATAAGTAGCTGGCACACCGGACTCTATCTGCATCTATAAGCTCTATGAACTCGAAGATAACTTCAAGGGACTTGATCCAGCCCTCGGCAATCATGGGGTCTGTCGTCCCTGAAAACTCTTTAGGACGCATCTTCATGAATCTCTCGTAGACAGCCTCAGGCCCTGTCAGCC
Organism: Primulina huaijiensis; assembly: GCF_012295235.1. Lineage (NCBI taxonomy): Eukaryota > Viridiplantae > Streptophyta > Magnoliopsida > Lamiales > Gesneriaceae > Primulina > Primulina huaijiensis. The sequence goes on from NC_133307.1 coordinate 14,609,344, forward strand.
TGGTCGCCACAGCATTGTTCCTCGCAAACTGTGCGAAGAACTGAGTCATCCCAGCTAGCATCTGGGCATTCATATTTGGTGGAGGGGGTGGAGGTCTGTTCCCCTCCTGTCTCTGCTTCTCCCTGTCCTCATGACAAGGCTCATCATCACCTCTCGGGCGTCCAACTTGGCGTCTAGGAGGCATACTGTTCCATAAATAACCCATACGTAACCAACATGCATAATTCCATAATTTATTTAAATGTAAATAAATACTGAACGATAAAAATCTAAACGTAAAAATACTTCATGAGAACATGCAGTTAAAATAATTCCGGGTTTAAATAAAATGCATGAATATAAAACTTACAGACCGAAGACGTGATTTCATGAGCTTCTCGTGGTCAGTAGTAGTACAATCCTTTACAAGAACATAGGCTCTGATACCAGCTGTAGAGGCCTCTAAATACGTACTTGAAAATTTGCAGAAAATTTAAAATTTTTCTTTTTAATTAACTAAAATGCCTCATTCATAAATAAATAACTGATAAAAGTTTAACCATTCAAAATAGCAGTGGAAGTAAATGTTTGTTTGCAAGATAATAATTTAAAACAATTCAACAACGAAGAAATTTGTTTGAGTCAAAATAGTAAATGCTAAAAACATGAGGTCCTCGGGTTCCACTACTGCCGACTCAAGCTAGCTCACTGGTCCCCGCCCTCGGTCTCTGCATTATCGGTACCTACAACAATCAAGTCTAGTGAGTCTAAAGACTCAGCATGAATATATCGTAAATAACGAGTAAATAAATAATAAAATTGCATGCAAGTGAAAATATCATGTCGTGAGGCATAACGTAAAATACCGGTCATGGGATTATTATTTCACCCGGTCGTCAGTTACCGGTCAGTTCAGTTCAGTTCAGTTCAAGGGCCACTTGCGTGTGGTACCAAACTGAACTGACCGGTCAGTTCAGTTTTGTACCACCCGGTCGCCAGTTACCAGTCAGTTCAGTTCAGTTCAGGGGCCACTTGCGTAGACCATAATCTCACCAAGAAAATTATTACAAGTTATTTCATTACAGGGCTCCAAGGAGCAAACATTTTCACTATGATTTTTAGTTCAGTTATTCACGTATTATAATTAATCATGACACGATATTTTACGTTATGCCTCACGACATGATATTTTCACTTGCATGCAATTTTATTATTTATTTACTCGTTATTTACGATATATGCATGCTGAGTTTTTAGACTCACTAGACTTGATTGTTGTAGGTACTGATGATGCAGGGACCGAGGGAGGGGACCAGTGAGCTAGCTTGGGTCGGCAGTAGTGGAACCCGAGGACCTCATGTTTTTAGCATTTACTATTTTGACTCAAACAAATTTCTTCGTTGTTGAATTGTTTTAAATTATTATCTTGCAAACAAACATTTACTTCCGCTGCTATTTTGAATGGTTAAACTTTTATCAGTTATTTATTTATGAATGATGCATTTTAATTAATTAAAAAGAAAAATTTTAAATTTTCCGCAAATTTTCAAGTACGTGTTTAGAGGCCTCTACAGGATATGGGTTCCTAGCAGTGATTCTATCCAATCAGATATTCTATCAGAGGCCCATATGTCGCCGTACTCGATTCATCCAGGGAGTACGAAGATGTACAAAGACCTGCAGTTATTGTACTTGTGGCCAGGAAAGAAGAAGGATATCAGACTTGTGCTAAGTATCTATATGTCCAGGAGATCTTAGGTTCGAGTCTGGGGAGGTACAAACTCCAGTGCTTGGGCTGGAGGAGTCATTGAGTAATGGGCCATGGGATAACCGACTCCCGCCAGTTGGATCGGGAACAGCCCATGGGCATTACACCCCCACATGAACTTGCCAAAATGAAAACGATTGCACTCCTTGCAAGGTTGATTAGTGGTAGGCTTTGGTGCTGTAGGTGGTGGCTTTGGTGGTTCTGGCTTCTTAACTTGACCTTGGGGCTTTTGAGGCCCTTGAGGTCTAGGAGGACCCGTATACGGCTTTTTATTTGGCTGATTATTATTCTGATGCTGCTGTCTCGTGCGCTGAATCTCGAAATCGATGTCCCTCAAAGACTGCTCAGACTGATATGCATAAGTAACGGCAGTAGCGTAATCCAAAGGGCGCATCATCATGACCTTATCCCGAATGGTAGGTAGTAGGCCATCCATAAAATGTCTAAGCTTTTCCTCAGCATTTCTAGCAATAAGGGGTACAAAGTGACAACCCCATCAAATTTTTTCCAAATTAAGCAACAGTAGCGTCTCCCTGACGGGGAGTCATAAATTCCCTTTTTAATCGACTTCTGACATCAGCAGTAAAATATTTTTCGTAGAACATAGTCTTGAATTGAGCCTAAGTGAGTGTAGCAAGGTTAACACCATGCTCGGCTCCTTCCCACCACAAGGAGGCGTCATCCCTCAACAGATAAGTGGTACACCTTAAGCGGTCAGCATCTCCCATATCTAAATAGCGAAAGTGTACCTCAAGTGACCGAATCCATCCCTCAGCCGCAAAAGGATCGGTAGTGCCATAAAATTCCTTCGGCCCTAGCCTCCGGAACTGCTCATAAATATCCTGATGTGGTCTAGGTGGCTGCTGAGCCTGTTGTTGTTGCATTTGCTGCAGCTGCTGCTACAACTGCTGCTGCTGTAATTGTTGTTGCTATAACTGTTGCTCGAAGAGACGAGCCATTCCTTCAAGAGCACGTGTAGCAGCATCTGGTGGTTGTCCATTTTCTTGATTATTCCCTTGACGATTAACGTTGTTTTCTCCCTGATTTTTAATAACGGGTGCACGTCTAGGAGGCATTTTATCTGAACGTTTTCCAAGTTCTAACGTAACAAACATGTATTTAAATCTAGGTTTTCTAATCATGTGACATATCCTAATTCATTTTAGCAATTTAAGAATGCAAAGTGTATATATTCAAAAAGCTAGCAAACATATAGCATAATCATATTATTCATGTCATCATGCAGGTAACATCATATCGAGTCATATAAAAGCATGTAAAACTTACAAATTGAGGCTTGACGACTGATCTTCCCGGCGCTGATGGTGGCACAACCCTTTACAGGACCTTTGCTCTGATACCAACTGAAACGTCAGCTTATTCGTTTTCTTAAAAAGTACTGGAAATTTTTTTTTAAAACCCTCAAATTTTCGGCCTTTCCATATACATATACCAAAAATACCTTTGCTCCATTTTTAAAATAAAACATCCAACTAGTACTTGAAAAATCCAAAGGAAAATATTTTAAAGCATAAAATGGTCAAAATTTTTACCAACCTAAAAAGCAATAAATGTTGAAAAGTGTAGCTCATACTAAACTTCTCAAAAATCTCTCAAAAGCATAAGTAAAATGTCGTAAAAATCTTTAACTTAAAATCAAAACTTAAATGCGGAAATAGAAGCGCTAGTCCTTGGGTTATGTGCACCGACAGTCCAGCAAGATCACCCCTCAAGGCCTCAAATATCATATTCATTAATATCACCTGCATCAACACACCTAGTGAGTCTAAAGGCTCTACACGCATATCCTTGATAACGAGTAATACGTAATACACGTCACATACAACAGTGAAAATTACTTGTACTTAAAATATCATTTTCATCATAAAGCATAAACTTTAACATAAACATTTTCATAAACGTGTAAGATCATATACATTTTCTTATCATCATAAGCATATACATATCATCATATACATATACATATCCGTATCCAAGGAAATACGATCGTCGGGCTCCCACTGGGACCATAACCCTCACGATATCTCCAACATATCATCGTGTTAGTCACAATCCCTTCACATCCTTCAACATGTCATCATCACTTAATAAAAATCATTCATATACGTATCGTTTTTATTTTTGAAACCAAGCATGCAACATATATTTTAGATGTCCAATTAATTTAACCATAAAAATAAATGAACATTTAAAAATCATGATTTAACATATAAAAATCCATAACCATTCATAATCATTGAAAATAATCATTTTATCATGTAAAATAGCATCTAGGACACTGCCATGACATTTACTAATTTTCCGGTGTAAAAAGACCGTTTTACCCCTGGACGTGTCATTTTACGTTTTTGACTTTTTCTTGATTTCTTTGACTCCAACATGTCCCAAATAATTATTTAAGCTTAAATTAAAATTCTCATAATTTTATTTAGCATAAAAACTAGACATTTTAATTAATTCGTAATTAGACGTTTCGAAGGCGTTTTAATTCCGAAAAATCCCAAACTTCAATATAAAATTCCTAAATTCTAAATTTAGTCTTTTTATATTAATTTACCCCTTATGGCCAATGACTCGACCCCCGTGAGCCGTTTTCCAATTTTTCTTATTTTAAAAACCCTAATTGACACATGAATTTCGACCCCGAGCCAACTTTCGATTTTCACGAGTTACCCCCGAACCATGTGAACCAAAACTTGACCAACATCCTAAATTAGCCTACTGGACCCTTAAACCACTAAGAACCCCAGCCGAACCACAAAACCAAACCCTCCCAAGTTGCCCCTAATCTGGCCGAGAGTTCCTTGTTGGACAAGGAATCTTGTTCAAGCTCCTAGGACTCTACCAACGCCCCCGACCCCTGAACCAACGTGATGTGCATCTTCTAAGGACCCTACAGACTCGACTCAACCTAGCCTTGGCCCCCTGGACCGCGCCCCAAAGCCCGCACGAAGCAAGATCCCTGCGCGCCCCTCTCGGCTTTCTCGGGTAGGAGTCCTTGCTGTCAAGGACTCCTCCCTGCCCCTTTGTTCGAGTCCGAGCTTGGCTCGGACTCTTCCCTAGACTCCCTAGTGACCTTAGCCAACCCTTGGAACCAACCAACCGGGCCCTAGCCTCTGCAACCCAAGGACCGAACCCTTTTTGGTTCCAATACAGTAACTTGACACAAATTGCATGCAGATTTGTATGTGATGATTTGGGTGGTGTTTTAGGTGTCTAAAACTCATATAAAACTATACCTTAACATATCCTAGACAAAGCAGCCCCTTTATGCACAAAACAACACAATTTGGATTGAAATTCATACTCGAAAAGTTCATGATACATGCATCAACCGAAAATTCAGAAAGTGTGTCATGTTTTTGTAAACTTTTCATGCATAAACAGATAATATGATGTGTTGATGGTTTGAAGAAAGGAATAGGCGTGCCTTTGCGTAATTAACGCACGATTATTCGTTGACGACGTCGAAGAACGGATAAAAAAAACTTGGCTTGAATCTTCCTTGGCAATTTCTCGAAAATTTCTTCAATAAATATGATGTACGTGTGTGTTGTATGGTGTGAATTGAGAGAGTATTTTTAGAATTTGAAAGTGGGTGGCCGATTATTTGATTGCAAAAGTGTAGGGTTTTAATTAAAATAACACTTTATATATCAATTAATCAACCTCAAGGCTTTTAGGCCTATTAAGCCTCTAAATTAAGCCCATTAATTTTTAATTAGTATTTAATAAAATATCAACAAGGTTTTAGTTTAAATAAATTTGTGAATTTATTAGNTGTTTTCAGCCTTCGGTCCCCGTTCCTCGATCGTCACTTGAATAATCCTTTAAAAATATTTTTTTATGCATAATGATAATAAAATTATAATTAACACATAAGCATGTATGTCACATAATTAATTAGGTAATTAAAATAATTAATTACTCATTTTTTTTATTTTTTCTAGATTTGCATTCAGTTGGATTACATCGTCTTAATTTTGGACTTTACATGAGCTACAAGATCAAGTAAACAACCTTGATCATCACAACACACAACTGCAGAATTACATTGAGCACCTGCAAAATGAAGTGGTCAACATGGAAGAACTCGTAGAGCAACTAGAAGAAAACTTGATGGAAGAAGAAATTAACGAGGCAGTAGGTGATGGAGAGGTTATAGACGAGTAGAGAGAGAACTCTAGACTAGGCATTGATTGTATTAAGAATTATTTGACTTACCATTTGTTTCGAAACTTTTGCTTGTATGAATTTCAAAAAATTTAATGAAATTATTTTACTTATACTTTGTGGCAAACAAATTAGTAAAATACATGTTTATAGGATATGGCAGGCAGACCACCCCGAAACAACCGTAACCCTCGTGGCGCGAACCAAAATGAAAATCCACCACCACCTCAGAGAGTAAACCTCAGCCAAGAAGATATGATGGCAATAGCCACTATCGTAGCTGCGACGTTGCAAGGATTCGTGAACCCATTAGCTAACGACATCCAACCCCCTCAAAAACCACAACCGCGTGGAATTAAATACCATTATGAATCTCTAAGAAGGAATCGAGTTCCAACCTTCGATGGAAACCTAGACCCGGAAGTCAGTCACAACTGGCTCAAGAATGTCGAAGCACAATTGCATTTACTGGAGATACCTGAAGAACTGAGAGTGGAGGCTGTAACACCGTTTTTGGAAGACCGAGCTAGGAAATGGTGGGAAACTGTGTCGCCATGTTTGACATAAGTGGAAGAGATCACATGGCAGATTTTTAAAAGAGAGTTTTTTAAACAATACTATCCAGCTGAATTTAGACTACAGAAGTTGGGCGAATTTGAAAGCTTCAAACAGGCTCCAGACATGTCAGTAATGGAGTACACTTCACGATTCAACGATCTGGGAACCTATGTCCCAACGATCATGTCGGATGAAACGTTAAAAATGCATCGTTTCAAGAAGGGACTGAACAGTCGAATTCAGTCGGCATTGGCAGTATTCAAGCCAAATAGCTTTGCGGATTTGATGGGCGCTGCAATGAGCGCAGAAACAGATATCAAACGCCGTGAGGAAGAAAACATGAGTAAGAGACCGTTGGTCAACAAAACTACTCAAAATGGTCCCAAGGTTAAGAAGCCTAATCATTCAAGTGGACCTCCAAGAGGAAATTTTAACAGTACTGGCCACACCGAAGGAAAGTGGTGCGATACATGTCGACAGAAACATGTTGGAGAATGCTATCGGAAGACAGGTGCTTATTTTAAGTGCGGAAAGGTGGGTCATAGAATTAAGGATTGTCCGGACAACAAGGAAAAAGGGGCGGGGCCCAGCAAACAACATGAAAACAAGATTAATGCTCGGGTTTATGCAATCACCCAAGAGGAAGCTGATAACACCAATGAAGTGGTGGCAGGTAACATTTTACTCAATGAAATGCCTGCATATGCTTTGTTTGATTGTGGTGCCACACATTCATTTGTGTCTAGAAGATTTGCTAAAAAGCTTAAACTTAAACATGATACTCTTAGTGAACCCTTAAGAGTGACAACACAGACGAGTAAAGTAATTGAATCACACAAAGTGTATCGAAACTGTAAAATTTGTATCAGCAATCAAACTTTCAAAGCGGAATTGATTCAACTCAATATAGTTGAGTTTGACATCATTCTTGGAATGGACTGGTTGGCTAACAACCATGCCATGGTAGACTATCAAAGGAAAGATATTAGACTTCAGACTTCGAACAAAGAGGAAGTTATATACCACGGAAAATCCAAAGAACGAAAATCTCTACTATCTGCCTCACAAGCCTGGAAGGCCATAAAGGAGGTGAAGAGATTTATCTAGCAGTAATCAATGAGGTCAACGTGGGAGAAATCCTAAAGTTAGAGGATATTCCAATTGTTCAAGAATTTCCAGATGTTTTCCCTGAGGAATTACCGGGGAAGATACCCGATAGGGAAGTAGAATTTGAAATCAATTTGGTCCCTGGTGCTGCACCAATCTCAAAGGCACCATACCAAATGGCTCCAGCAGAATTAAAAGAATTAAAGGAACAATTCAAGGAATTATTAGACAAGAAGTAGATTCGCCCAAGTGTATCTCCGTGGGGAGCTCCAGTGCTATTCGTAAAGAAAAAAGACGGGAGCATGAGGCTATGTATTGATTACCGGGAGTTGAACAAGATAACCATAAAGAATAAGTACCCACTCCCGAGAATAGATGATCTTTTTGACCAGTTAAAAGGAGCCAAGGTTTTCTCAAAGCTCGATCTGAGATCTGGTTATCATCAATTGAAGGTCAAAACTGAGGATATACCTAAGACTGCTTTCAGGACAAGATATGGACATTACGAATTCACGGTAATGCCATTTGGTCTAACAAATGCTCCTGCAGCATTCATGGACCTTATGAACCGCGTATTCAAACCATATCTCGACAAGTTCGTGGTCGTTTTTATAGATGATATCTTGGTATATTCACCAAGTGAGGAAGAACACAAGGAACATTTGCGTCTCACGTTGCAAACGCTGCGAGAAAAGGAACTATATGCCAAATTCAAGAAGTGTGAATTCTGGTTAAAGAGTGTGGCGTTCTTAGGCCATATAATCTCAGAATTTGGAGTGTCAGTAGATCCTAAGAAAGTAGAGGCAGTTAAGGATTGGCCTCAACCGAAAACTGTAACCGAGGTGAGAAGTTTTCTTGGATTAGATGGCTATTATAGAAAATTTGTGGAAGGATGTTCTTCGATAGCCATTCCACTCACCAAACTTACTCAGAAAAACTCGAAGTTCATTTGGAATGAAGCTTGTGAAAGAAGTTTTTAAACCCTGAAGACGAAACTCGTATCCACACCAGTACTAGTTCTTCCTGAGGATGGTAAGAATTTCACTGTGTACAGTGACGCTTCCAAGGAAGGATTAGGGTGTGTGCTTATGCAAGAGGGTCAGGTAATTGCATATGCCTCACGACAATTGAAATCGTATGAGAAGAATTACCCCACTCATGACCTTGAGTTAGCTGCAGTTGTGTTTGCACTTAAAATATGGAGGCACTACCTTTATGGAGTAAAATGTGAGGTGTTTACCGATCACCAGAGCCTCAAGTACATTTTTACCCAAAAAAAATTAAATATGAGGCAAAGAAGGTGGATGGAACTTCTAAAAGATAATGATTGGGTAATCAATTATCATCCAGGTAAGGCGAATAAGGTGGCAGATGCTTTAAGCCGAAGAAACTTTGGAAAAGTAAGCTTATCTTCACTATCAGCACAATCAGGACTCCGGGAAACCATTAAATTGAAGCAGAGCCAAGACACCTCCATCTTTAAAATTAAGGAACAGATCCAAGAAGGAAAACTTCCAGGATTTCAAATTGATGATAATCGTATCCTTTGGATGGAAGGATGGTTGTATGTGCCCGACGTCGATGGAATTCAAGAAGAAGTAATGATCGAGGCACATAAATCGAGATTTTCAATACATCCAGGAAGCACCAAAATGTACAGAGACCTGAAGAACAACTACTGGTGGAATGGAATGAAGAAAGACGTAGACGTCTTTGTTTCCAAATGCCTAACCTGTCAAGAAGTCAAGGCAGAACATCAAAGGCCTGGAGGACTTTTACTGCCATTGGAAATACCCACGTGGAAGTGGGATAACATCTCCATGGACTTTGTAGTCGGACTACCAAAATCAAGACAAGGTCATGACGGAATCTGGGTAATCGTTGACAGATTGAGGAAGTCTGCACATTTCTTACCGGTACGGATGACTTACAACCTGGATAAACTCGCTACCTTGTATATGGACAATATAGTGAGACTACATGGATTCCCGACAAGTATACTGTCTGACAGAGATCCAAGATTTGTATCAAGATTCTGGAAAAGTTTTCGAAAGGCAATGGGAACCAAAGTCACTCTCAGCACATCCTATCATCCTCAGACTGATGGCCAAACCGAAAGGACAATTCAAACCCTCGAGGACATGTTGAGAGCGTGTGCTCTGGATTTTCATGGAAATCGGAGTGAACAGTTACCCCTGATAGAATTCGCCTATAACAACAGCTATCACAGTAGCATCGAGACGGCTCCGTATGAAGCTTTGTATGGTAGAAGGTGTAGGGCGCCTCTATATTGGGATGAAGTCGGAGAAAAAGCTGTTACCGGACCAGAACTTGTACAAATAACCGTTGACAAAGTAGCTGTAATCAAAGAAAGACTCAAGGCAGCCCAAGATAGACAAAAGAGCTGGGCAGATTTGAAGAGGAGGCCGTTAGAATTGGAAATTGATGAAAAAGCTTATGTCAAGGTCTCTCCTATGAAAGGAGTAGTTCGGTTCAGTAAATCCGGAAATTTGAATCCGAGATGTGTGGGACCGTTTGAAATACTAGAGAAGGTATGAACCTTAGCCTACCGATTAGTATTACCACCAGACATGGCCAGGATACATAAAGTTTTCCACATCTCACAGCTGAGGAAGTATGTCCCAGACCCCAGTCATGAACTCAAAGTTGCACCGCTGCTGATTGAAGGAAACATCAACGAAGAACACAAATACGAAGAAGTCCCTACCCGAATAGTGGACTCAAAAGACCAAGTGTTGAGAAAGCGGACAATACCTTATGTCAAGGTACAGTGGTCAAATCATACCGAAAGAGAGGCAACTTGGGAACTCGAGGAGAAGATGCGATCACAATAACCTCATCTATTCGAAATAACGAGCTGATGCAAGTTTTGAGGACGAAACTTTCAATAAGGAGGGAGGGATGTGAGAACCCGAGATTTTTCGATCCAAGGTGAATCAAGTAAGTAATAAGAACTTGAAGTTTAACTCAAACTAAACCCTAAAATTTTCGTTCCAACTGGATAACTTAAATATTAACTTAGATTTCAGTAAATTTAACTCGAGAGAATAACTTCAAACCTCGGAGATCAACTCAACATGAAGTCAAGCTGAAAGTAACTGCATCCATCGAAGTACTGTCACGGGAAGAATAAAACCCCATCTCAAGGACTTGATCTTTCAGCTCGAAGAAGCTCAACCAAGCTTGTCCTAACAAGAACAAAAAGGGAGCTATAAGTGGAGCCAAGAGTTTGGACAAATTGAATATGCAGGAAATAACCTTTGCGTTAACCTATGAAGGAGCTGCGGGAGGAGCTAAAGGCTAGAACATATTAATGATGCAGGAAATGACTCTTTAGAAAATCAAGGTTACATTTAAAGAGTGCATGAGATTTTGAACCACATTAAAACCATTTCTTGGAGCCCAAGTGGTCGACCAAGGTGGGCTAGGTGGAAGGTCTTTTTGTTGCCTATAAATACTACTCAATAGGTTGAGAAAGAACACACCAACACCTCTCAAATTTTGGTTTTCCCTTCTCCTCACTCTCCCAAATTTTCGGCCAAGCAAGCAAGGAAGAAAGGAGGAAAATTCGTACGGCTCAGTGCTGAAACTTTGCGTCGAAGTACTGCCTGATCGAAGACCTCATTTGTCAAAAGTAAGTCGAAGTGCTGTCAAACTTTCGAGAGTCAAGTTCGTGCCAAAGTCTGAATTTTCGATTCTACCTTCGATATACAGTAAGTGGGCTTTTGTTAAGTATTTCGTTGTATTTTGTTCTTTGCATAAAAATAACATGACATACTAATGTATGTCAATATTTTCGAAAATTACTGTGCACTACGTTTAAAATTTCGATCAATTACGTGTTCTCTTCTATGCTTCGAAATTCTTGGTTCCGCTGTTTCTGTATGAAAACTCTGAAATCTGAACATCTGAAAAGTTCTGTCTGTGACTTCTGAATTCTGTTGCACTGTTACGATTCGAATTTGAAATGGGACGAGAATTGTAATTCTGTCTGGCCCCCGTTGATGGGTATAAAACCATGTTCTGTCTGGCCCCCATTGGTGGGTATAAAACCATGTTCTGTTCTGGCCCCCATTGGTGGGTATAAAATCATGTTTTGGCCTCACCCCTTAGAGAACTAACATATTGGGGAAAATTTGATCATGGAGATGAGATGAGTAACAGTGTTCTGTCCGATCTGTTCTGTTTGTTATGAATTGATTTGATCTGTTTCTGAATTGCTATGAATCATCTGATAAATTCTGTCATTTATTCGATTCGCTTATGTCATGATAAGTTAAGGATATTAAGTTTTGAAAGCCTATTAAAAGGACGTTTTAAGAAAAACTAAGTTTTATATGTATCTTTGGAATCGATCGACCCCCACTTGCTGAGTGTTTCCCAAAACACTCACCCCTTACAATTTCAGATAAAAATGAAGAGCAAATAAATGAGGAGCAGGAAGCTCTCTGGGATTGGTGATCGATGATCAAGAGCAAGAGTCAAGTTATCCCCTTTTGTTTAGTTTTCCACATTTCGCAACTTTGATGTATTTTATTTCATTGTCATTGTAAGACAATACTTTATTTATGAAAAAGACTGGTTTGATTTGATACGAGGCTTTATTGTTTTCAATATAATTGTTAAACAATGCCGGATGTCACCGACGCTTCGGACTCGGGGCGTGACAACTTATGGCCTAGAAACCATGCCCAAAGGTTGTTGGAATTTTCCAGCGCGTGCATACTCGAAACCCTGGTGCACCTAGCTCGCAATTATTCGATCCTAGGCCCTACCAACTCGAAGCAGCCTTGAACCAACCCTTCATAGCCTACCTTAGGACCCTCTTGGACCGACCTACCCCAAGCTCACTGCCCAATGCACGCTGTACGACTCACACACTCGCTAGCCACCAAGATCGCACCAACCGAGAACACACACCAGCAGCACTCGCTCGATGCTCGATCGGTTTCTTCACTTACTCCATCCATGTTCGAGCCACCCTAGGCTACGCCTCAGACTCACCAGGGTCTGGTCCAGGGCTACGGACAACCCTTGCACAACCGGCGCACCCAAATATTCTGATCTAGTCACCCCCGACTCACGCAAACAAGAGTTATCCCTCGGCCTATGCTAGATTTCGACCCTCACCAAACTCCAGCCCTTTGACGCCAAAATTCTCAACGTGTACATCCCTCTAGCAAAAAAACTCTGCAGTCCCCTTGCACAAGAATCACAAAAACATGAGTAGGAAACAATAGAATGCATATTTCGTGTCAAACCTTTGCAAATACGTTGGTACATGATAGATCAAAGGGTTTCTCATGCAAATACATATATATCAACATAAATAGCATGAATGATGAGAAAAAGAATGATACAAGGCATGCCTTAACGTTTATATGCTTGAAAACTTGAGGATCTACGCGCGGGACGTGAACCGGAGAGGCGGGGAAGACTTTTCTTGAAAGCTTGAGGAATTTTCGAAGTTTCTGCTGGTTTGCTGCTGTAAAAACATGGGAAGGCTGCTGTTGGGAGGGTAGGAGACGGCTGCTAGGGAATAACTGGGTTAGGACTTGCTAATGAGGGTTTTTTAATGGTTTAATTAAGCACTAATGGGCCCTAATATAAAGATTAAAGGGATTAAAAGGGTTTTGAGCCCATTAAGTATTAAAATAAACCCATCAATCCCAAAAACACTCCCGAAAAATATTTCGTTTTAGTATGTTTTTAAAAATATAACCCGAGCCGTCAAAAAGTCCCCTGATTCGCTAAAATTTGCGTACCGGTTAAAAATACGACCCGGCGAGTAAAAATACCCTCCAAGGCCCGATTTTCAAAAATACTCTTAAAACATTTCATATTAAATAATTAAAATTAATTATTCAATAAAAATATTTTTCTTAATTATCCCCGGTCTCCGTTACTCGTTCGAGCGCAAAATACATCTTAAAAACCCTAATGAATGAAACCATGAAATAAACACCTAATCATGCAATATTCAAGCATCAGATGCATAAAAATCCTTTTAGCATATCATATCGTATTTCCTTTCATCATATACATATAATTTTCCCTTTTTATTGAATTCAGATCCTCAATTGCGACTTCCGTATTAGTTGAAGGTTGATGGATCCATCTACGTATTACCACGATAACAGGCGGCAGGGACATCAGCGACACTCTCACCCGTCAATTGAGCCTTGGTCTTACATATCATCGTATCATCATATTAGTCATAATCAATTCACCACCTTCAACTTTTCATATTTCCATAACTTATAAAAATTCATGCACGTATAAATCATTTTTCTTTTAAACCAAGAATGCAACATATCTTTTAGCATTAACATTTCATCCTAAAATTTCAAAAACATTTGAAATAAGCATTTTAACATTTATTACAGCATTCAGGGCACTGCCAGGACGTCTAACATTTTTCAGGTGTAAAATGATCGTTTTGTCCCTCGAACTCTAACTTTCCTAATTTATCCTTAGGCATTAAAATGACAACCCAAATCCATCCAAACTTAACATATGACCTTAAAATACACCTATAATTATTTTTTAGACGTAAAATTATGCTTCTCGACTAATTTCTAGATTCGTTTTTAAATTTATACGTACATCTCGGTTTTATGGACTCAAAACTTAACCAAACTTGAACCATAGCTTAATAACACCTAACTATACCATATCCAACCCAATTCAAACCAATTATGAACCTCGAACCAGCCTAGATCAGCCGCTGAATTTTTTGTCCCTATTTTGATTGAACCCTAGCCCATGCCATGCTCGATTCTTTCGCACCTAGACCTTAATCGATCGGACCAGACCCTGAACAACCCTCCTAGGACCTAGACCTAACCCTTTAGGATCTCTCTGGACCATCCCCTAATAACCGTGCATGCTAGTCCCCTTCCTACGCTCGCGCGACCATGGAGTGTGGCGTCGGCCTTTGCCCCTGAAACAGGTGCAACTTTTCCCTTCCAGGACCATCTCATGAACCTCCTACACCCTCTGGACGCAGCCCCCACCTTGCACGCAGCCAGTACCCTCCAATTCCCAAAATCCGAAACCCTATTCTTCTTAAAACCCCAATTTTCGTTCAAGCCATCGACCCTACATGTGAAGCCCTTATTTATGCATCTATGGACCCTTAAACATATGGAAAAACATCCTTTCAAGTACCCCTACCATGGAAGCCCCTTTGCGCATCATTAGGAAAAGTTCTAAAAAAAGAAAACTCCAGTTTTATGCATATGTGGCCATAAAAATGAAAATAAAAGTGGTGCATCATATTTCTCATGCAAACATAATTAAATATACATAATATGGTGTGACAGACGTTTGAAAGAAGATTAAGGTGTGCGTTTGAGTTTATTATGCACGGAAACAACTTGCCGATGCGAGGAACGTTGGCGGAGATGGACCCTTGCTGAATTTTTCCTTCAAAAATCGTGAGTCCCTCCTTCAAAGTTTTCATGTGGTGTGTGCAATTGCTGAAGAAGGAGTCCTAGTATTATTTAGAGGGGTGGGGCTAGAGTTTTGAGGGTTTGGGAAGGGTTTTAGGGCCTTTTAATTTAATTAAAACTCATGGTATAAGCTTATGACAATTAACGTAGTATAATAGGTCCATTAGGCCATTAGTTATTATTTAAAATATTTTGTTTAGGAAAGATTGTGAAAATATTAGCCGAGTTCTCGAAAAGTTCATATGTTCATCGAAATTCGAATATCGTTTAAAAATACGACTCGACGTGTAAAAACATCTCAAAACACCTCATTTTCAAAAATTCCATTTAAAATACACCACAATTTAAATAACTAAAAATAATTATTTAATAAAATATTTTCTCTCATATGGTCACGTGTCTCCATTCTTCGATCGCGTTGCGAATAACCTTTAAAACACAGTTTTATGTATTCATGTAGAAAGATACATTTTAAACATGTAATCATGCATGCATATCATAATTAATTCATGCTATTAAAACCATTTAATTATTGTATTTTGATTTTCTCTAGATTTACATGCAGTTGGATTACGTCATTGTATTTTGGACCTTACAGTTTGTTTGTGAGAAAAAACATATAACTCATATATTAAATAATTACAAGCCCTCAGCTATCATCATAAATTATCGATTCTCACATACCTCAGTTGACTAATTGCCAATAATATAATTCCGCAAGAAAATTTTGGAATAATCATCTCAAACAAATAACATGAACATTAATTTAATGACTTTTTATAATCATAAATAATTTAATCATGAACATTTAATCAAGATAAAATTACTTAAAATCAAAAGACGAAAGTGAAAATTTAGAACAACCGACCGAACCTAATCGCCGGAAGTTGTTGGACACGTCTGAAAATTTAAGAAACAAAAACAAGCTTCAAACACAACATCAACTAATAACAATTGCTAATTTTTTGTATCAAAACATAACTCTTCTTGAATGCTTTTCAAGTCTGAACTCGGTGTGAGTTTTCTATAACATATCGTTAAATTATGGCCAGTCAAAGAGAGTGAGGAAGGGAGAATTTTCGAATGCAAGAGAAAGGAGAGTGAAGGAAGAAAAAGATGTGTGAATGAGATAAGCCACGTGTGTGGATAGTAGGGAGCATCCGTGCTTTGTAAGCACGGATGGGGGGTGAGATGGTGGAGCATTTGTGCTTACAAAGCACAGATGAAATGAAGTGGCACAGCAGCCGTGCCTACAAGATGTGGATGAGATGAAGTGAAGGAGTAGCCACTCCTACAAGGCGCGGATGATGAGACATGACGATGCCAACTAGACAACATCCATTCTTTTCGATAACGTTTTAATGTAATTTTGAAATTTATTTTATTTTGAAATATTTGTTTATTTTTAAATTAATAATAAAAAAAAACCATATGTGAGGAGAAGTTTATGTACCTTATTTATTATTATTATTATTGTTATGTGTTATCATTTTTCTAAGTTCATCAGATTGATATTAAAAAATTCACATGAAAGTATTTTCAATTTAGTAGAATGGTTCATTTTAAAAGGAAAGCTTGTAGAATTGTTCAATTTAGAAGGAAAATTTGTTTTAATTTTTTTTTTTATAACATGTAGAATGATTTGAAGATGTTTACAGAGGATAGTCGGTAGAAAAAATAATCATAGAATTAAATATTTAATTTCAAAGCTGGGAAATCTGGCCAAAAATAGTCCTTTTAAAAAATATTTTTGTCCCACTGAAAATCCTCACCGTCAACGTTGAATCGAAGATGAAACGCAAAGGAATTGTGATCTGGGATGCACTTCTTCAGCTTAGCAAAGAGCGAGTGGGAGATATCTGGGAGTAAGCATCTTTTGCGCTATATATGTACACACACACACGTATTTTATATAAGAGGAGAAATTTATGTATCTTATTTATTATTTATTACTAGTGAGAGATGTACTTATTATTTTTTAAGTTGATCAAATAATATTAAATAATTAACACATAAGTGTTTTCAATTAAGAAGGATTGTTCAATTAAAAAGAAAGTTTTGTTTAGAAAGCTTTTTTTAGGTAAAATATGTAATGATTTGAAAATATTTTTAGAGGGATAATGTGTGGAAAGAGTAATTATGAAATTAAATATTTTGTGTCCTTCAAATTAGTTATTAAGATGACATGTCTTTTATATAATAATATAATTTATTATTATTATTATTATTATTATTATTATTATTATTATTATTACTGGGCAAAAGGACTAAAGAGGGTGGGGTGCCCCAACTCTATATCTGAAGTAGAAAATACACACACCTTATATTTTTAATTTAAATAAAAATAGTGAATATATTTTTTAAGTCAAATTAATAGGATAAATATGATATGAACACTTTATTGTATTTAGGAATGATAATAGAGCGGACGGGGCTGGTGTGTCATCCTCATCACTGGTTCTATCTAATCAGAAAAATCCTCATCATCTACCCGTGTGTATTAATTTATCATTCACGTTCTCACCTCCGCTTCAAATACATGTTGACTTGGTAAAAAATGTGTTCATTGATATTAATAATATTTAATTATTTCTTATCTTTATATATTATAATTACTTATTTATTATCATTATTAATCTTTTGTTTTTATAATTATTATTATTTTAAATTCTCATTACTAATATTAAAATGAGAAAATAATTCATAATTAAATAATTTTATTTTATTATTATTAAAACGGAATCTTATTGAGTTGGGAAAGAAATAAAGAAAAAGCATTTAAGGATTATTAAATCATAAAAGACTATATTATGTGGTCTTTAATAAAAATGACTAATTTTTAAAATAATATTTGATATGAACTAGACTAGAATAAATAATTTCCTTTACTATTATTATCAGAGCGAGTTTGGGGATTTTGGAGATGTGGATAATGTCCTAATTGTTAGGATCAAAAATATTTTTAGACGGGGTGAATAAACACTTTTGAATAAAAAGACATATTGTACAAAATTAATCCGTGTGAACAGCTCAAGTGATTTCCAATCAAATTAAGTACGTAGAGCGACTAACATATAAGTGCAAAAACAGACCAATATACAACATGAATAAGATACACGCAAATATAATCAGATGAGGTAAGTAAATCACTGAAAGTAAGTAGAGGTGAGAATTTTATTTTGGGGTTCGAAGGCTAAGCTTCTATGTCTCACATTCTTCTATTTCCAGAAGATTTCCACTACAAGATTTGATTGGTACAATTTTTGTACAAACTCAATTTAACTCGGTTCACCAACCCTATTGAGCTGAAACTCCTAGTAAATATGCAAACAACTTAATCTGTTATAAACATTTTTCTGATAGTTGTAGTGATTCTCACAATGCAGTATAAGTCGTGTAATAAAAAATATAAGTGAAAAATGGGTACACAAAGTGATCCTTAAACGATCTGACATATTTTTTTAACGTGTGCGAGTCAGCTTGAGATATGATTTTGGGTGATGTTGATGATCAATAATATGATGATGTATTTTCCATTTATAGATGTCGATCAAACATTCATAAATATGGTCAGTACTCACAGTCATACTGGATGTCCGACAATCTTGCTGAAAATGCCATGTCTTTGTCATCTTCCCAAATACAGTACTAGACAGTTTAAATTTCCTTGGACATTAGCTGAATGAGGCAACTAGCATATGCTTTATTTTGTTGTTAACCCTTGATGATAAGATAAGAATAAGCTAAAAATCTAATTGACTGCTGCACTCAGAGAATGTCTTCAGCTCAGTTGATGATCATCTCAGTTTATTTTAGTATCGTTCTGTTGTGAGATCATCATATCGGTTCTTGATACATATAAGTGGAGTTGTTCATTTGTAAGCTCCAACATAAATTCATCTAGTGATCTGCATTTATAAATTCAATTGAGTTGGATCAGTTTTGTTTATAATCACCAAAACTTAAGTTCAAATTATATTTTAACAAGTTCTCTCTTTCTGGTGATGTCAAAACTTAGGAGAAATGCAATTAATTAAAGAAAACTGAACTTTTATAGATGAACTAAAATAACAACATAAACTTAAGTGATAAACTACAGTTCAAAGTTAAAATAAATTCTACCTCCTGAACGATTGATAAGATGAATGGCTTGGTCTGTATCCGCTGCTTGAACTGCTATGACACCGACTGAACTGCCATGACCACCACTTACAGGTGGTTTCTTGTTGTGAGAGGAGAAAGTTGGAGCAGATGACTTTGGTTTTCTTTGGCTATTTTGTCTCCTTGGGCTTTTCCATCTTTTTGGCATCACCATGCCCAAACTGAAGAAAACTGACCACTTCAATGAGTTGGGTGTCATTGATTCAATTTGGGTAGAAATGATGTCTTGAGCTTGGTCAATTCAGCATCTAAGATCAGGGGCATAACACATCTGAGTAATCTTATGATATGCCACTTGTGTAAGGATCTGGATTTTCGAAGCAAATCACGTAAGTAATGAAATCAAAATTTTTTCATCCAAAACTTCTAATTAAATAAAATCAACAATATACGTAAATTTTTAGCTCAAAAGCTAGGAAAATAGCTCAAAAAGAAGCCGAGGCAATGCAAAACCATAAGAATCAAAGGGACGTCGCTCGGAAGAGGAAACCCTCAGTTCACAAGCTAAAACCCAAACCTCAAGGAAGCTCATTGATTCTCGGGAAGAAACCCTTAGCTCATAAGCTAAAACCCTCAGCTCAAAGAATCTCATTGATTCTCGGGAAGAAACCCTTAGCTCATAAGCTAAAACCCTCAGCTCAAAGAATCTCATTGATTCTCAAGAAGAAACCCTTAGCTCATAAGCTAAAAGCTACCTCATCTCAAGGAAGCTCATTGATTGTCGGGATGAAACCCCTAGCTCATGGACTTAAATCCTCAACTCAAGGAAGCTCATTGATGCTTGTCCTATAGAAGAAAAAAATTCAGCCATGAGAGGAGCTAAAAATGGGGCATAATCAATGTTTAAGGAGTGATCTTTGATTACACCAAAGTGACCCTTGGTTTTAGATAAACTTTGATGATTTGGTGGCTACTTGGACCATCACTTGTGGGCATTTGGAAGGCCAATTTCGGCTGCTATATTGGGGGAAGATCTACCATTTTTTCACCTATAAATACCCCATCATGTGTTGAGAAATGACAAACCAAAAAATCCCACAAAAATCCTCCAAATTTCAGCTAGTCTCAAGCAAGGAAGGAGCTGCTGTGTTAGTCCGTTTCAGGCAGAAACTAAAGGATACCCAAGGGGTTATTATGCTCAAGAATTTCATCCAAAACCTACTCAAGACAGTACCCAATTCACGCACAAGAGTTGTCCTTCTTCGGCCATATTTTCGTTCAAGAATCAAGCAAGTTCCGAACCACAGCTTCAAATTGTAAGTGGGTTTTTCCTATGTATTTCTTTGTAAATTTTGTAAAAGTATTTCATGACATGCTTATATGTGTGTCTAATAAATTCGAAAAATTGTTATAATATATTATAAAATCTTGATCGATGTACAATATGCTCATTCAGGTCTCGATTTCCTTTGATTTCGCTGAGTCCATTCACAACTTGATTATGTAATACACTATTACGATTCGAGTTGGATATGGAACGACGATTATAAATTCTGTCTGGCCCCCATCAGTGGATATAAAACTGTGTTATGGCCCGTCAATGTGTATAAAATTGTGTTATGTATGACCTTCATCAGTTGGTATAAAACTGTGTTCTGACCTCACCCCTTAGAGGACTAACATATGGGGAAAAATTTGACCATGGATGACGATATGAATAAATGTTCATTTTGTTCTGATTTGATATGTTTTGATTTGTTCTGATAAGCTCTATTTCACATTTCGATTTTGATTCGGTTAATGTTCTGATATGATAAGTCGATATAATAAGGTTTGAAAATCTGTTTTAAATTTATCTTCATATGTATTTGTGGTAATCGATCGGCCCCCCCACTTGCTGAGTGTTTCCCCAAAACACTCAGCACTTATATATCTCCCCAGATAAAAATGAAGAGCCATTGAACAATGAGAAACAGGAGACGTTCTGGGGATGGTGACAAAAATGAAGGAATGAAGATCATTCGTTTACTTTCAGTATTTCAATCTTTGTATTTCGCTTCCGCAACATTATTGATGTAACTTCCATTCCGTTGTCATTGTACAAGACAATATTTATTTATGAAAAAGACTGGTTTTTGGCTATTTGCCACGAGGCTTATTATTTTCATGAAATTGTTAAACAATGCCAGATGTCAATAACGCATTGGTCTCGGGCGTGACATTTAAGTGGTATCAGAGCAGCTAGATTCAATTTAGTAGGATATTCAGATGCAGATTATGCAAGATGTAAGTTTGATCGCAAAGAGTACAAGAGGATCATGTCAGTTTCTAGGAGACAAACTGATCTCATGGTTTACCAAGAAGCAAACATCCATCACCATTTCCACAACTGAAGCTGAATATTTAGCTGATGGAAGTTGTTGTGCATAACTGCTCTAGATCCAGCAAAAATTGAAAGATTACAAAGTAATATCTGAAGAGACCGATCTTCTGTGACAATACCAGCTCCATTGCGATTATGAAACATCCACTACTTGTATTTTATTACTTCATCATTTATTTTAGTGTTAAGTAATAATCATATTTTATTGCAACACAATTTTAATTTAACGAAGTAATTCTTGGTGACCACCACACTAATTTAATAAAATAGTGAAGTAAAAACATATTTTTCACTTTATCAAAATAATTTAATAAATATACAATAATACCACTATATACACACACACACACATATATATAACTTAAAATACATTCATTTGATTCATAAATTATCCATCTAAAAATGATGAAAATCCACGAATCCACAAGTATATCTACAAATCCACGAGTATATATCCACAAAATCCACAAGTATAACTCAAAAATATATCCACAAAATTCCAAAAGTGTACATCGACGAGTATATCCTAAAATGCATAATGACAAACCAAAGATTTATCCCAACGCACACGATCCATTTAAGCACCTACATAAGAGTAGACGAATTCGCTCCATTCACTTTTGGTTTCATCATATTGATATTGGTTGTAATATTGGTTCTTGATTGATCCTGCATACTGAAATGTAAAAAGTACAAGATGCATTAGATTAATAAGATCATTCATCCAAAAAAAATGAAAATATCCACAAACTCACAAGAATTTATTGTTTCTTCTCCGGTCCAGAGGGTACCTAGCCGAAATCTTCAGGCAACCGTATGTTTTTAGGACCTCTGGCGCCTATCTCTCTCATCTCCATAAAGCGTAAGATATCTTCTCTTAGCGACCGTAATTTTTTCGGACATCCCAACATAGCGCCCTCAAACTCAACATATATGGTCTCTGATTCATTCATCAATCTAACAACATGCGAGTAGATATACTTGCATGCCATGGGTAATGCTTTTTCAATATCCTTGAACTTGTCGAGATGACCGGGACCATCCGAAAGAGCAAATAGCTGAGGTATCCCCTTCTTCTACTATTTAAAATATTCATACAAGTATTCTAAACTAAACCATTGTCCAAGCAACATATATGACAACTGAAAACACAAAATCAAGAGAAAACTTAAAGTACATGTGTCGTTGGAAAAATTATCAACTCTTTATGCCAACCAACAATGGCTCCAACTGCATCATTGACGATTCATGGTCCAAACTTAATTGGGATTTGAAGCTCTGTTTCTTCATCTAAGACAACATCAATAGATACCTTGAAGTTTTGTTTTCCAAGTGGAACAAGGTGAAACATGATATTTGGACCTCCTTCTGATATTATTGTGCGTTGTCTATAGCTAGGTGGCATTGTTTTCCCTTTTAAGAACAATAATATATTATATATATAAATATATTCTTGTGAAAAAAAAAATTACTTGAAATCAAGAAATATAGAACTTTCATATTTGAAGTGTCACATTCATAAACTTCTATCCGAGTGAATCCAGGATTTATCCATTTCAATATAGCAAAATCCCAAAATATGTAACGATGAATTTTTGTATTATTTGCCGCTAGATGAAGGTTTTCTTCAAACTACTTCAAGGACTCTAACTTTCTTCAATGTGGATTTGATCAAAACCTGAAAATATTACAGTAAATAAGAAAAACTTATATAATAAAACTGTGTAAAGCTATATAATCCAACACTTAGGAGATCATAGAAATCAAAACGATAAAGTAAATGATAAAATTAACATTATGATTCTCAATATCAACTTCAATAATGTCACTTGCCTTTCAATTTCTAGAAAACAAAAAACAAAAACGGAAGAAGAATACCTATTAATGAAAATGAACAAATTTTGCTAAGTAGACATTTTAATCAAGAAAATTAGTACATAAAAATAAAAACGATCAACAGAAAAATGAGGATAAAAGAAACGTGACTATTAATATCATGATTAACACCTGTTTTTTTTTTTTTAAAAGGGATTAACACCGGATTAAATATGATTCATGGTGAATTTATATATAAAATTTAATTATATATGATATATAGCTTACAAAATTATAGGTATCAATACAAACCTCCTTTTAGGATGCATAATGTAAGGTCCAAAATTAAGATGACGTAATCCAATTGCATGCAAATCAAGAAAATATGAAAAATGAGTAATTAATGGATTTTAATTGCTAATTTCATTATGTGACATTTTTATGTGATATTTTAGCATTTTTCTACTTACATGCATTAAAATGTGATTTTTAAGGGTTATTCAAGTTGCGATCGAAGAACGGAGATCGAGAGCTGAAAAACGTAAAATGTTTTTATTAAATAATTATTTTTAATTGTTTAAAATATGGTTGATGGTTTTTCATATTTTTGAAAATAAGGATTTTTCAGGTGATTTTATACCCCGGGATGTAAATTTTATCGGTGTTGGTTTTTCAACAAAAATACGAATTTTTTGACAATCCGACTATTAAAATCACAAACTTATTTAAAAAAAACTATTTTAATATTTTAATTAAATTCTAATTAAATACTAATGAGCCTAAATCGTGTGTTTAATAGGCATAAGCCTTGTTAGTGTTTAATTAAGTATTTAAAGTGTTAAAACCCTCCCCATTATCACACAAAACTCACGCCTCTTTTCTGAAAATCTCTCCCAAAAAAATCCTACAAGACACGACACACACACACCTCAAGTTTGGGAAGAAAAATCAAAAAGCTTCAAGGGTTTATCAAGCCTAGGCCCTCCTTGTCATCGTTCTAAATCTTCAACGGATAATCGTGGGTTTAAAACTCAAAGGCACGCATATTTCTTTCCTTCAAAACATCATCACACCATAATATGTTTTCATACACGAAAATTTTGGAAAAAAACAAGTGACACTTTGTTGTAATTTCGTTTTTGCACATAACATGGAAATTCAAGCATGATTTTTGATCCAAATTGTGTTGTTTATGTGCATAAAGGGGCTACCATGATTAGGACATGTTTATACATTGTTTTACATGAGTTTGGAGTCTTAGAATTCAAACAAATCACCATGCACGAGCATGAATACAAGCTGGAGCGTTATTTTTTGTCATGGATTCCTTAGGGGTTTGGTTTTGTTCAGGAGGGCTTGGATCGGTCTTGGCTTGAGTCAAGGCTTAGCCAGGGTCTGTAAAGGGTCAAGGGTAGAGTCCTAGCCATGCTAGGACTCGAGTCAAGGGCCGGGGAAGGAGTCCTAGCTTGCTAGGACTCCCAACCGAAAATCGCGTGAAGTATCGTGCATGGTTCAGTGCTTGCGCAGGGACAAGGGCTCGGTCTGGGGGACAACGGGCTGTGCTAGAGTGACTCGTTGGGGTCCTAGGTGAGTGCTTGAGAGGCTGGTTCAGGAGCTGAGTCGATGGCTAGAGTCCTAGGCACCAAAACATAGAGTCCATGTACACAAGGGTTCTCGGCCAGCTGGTGTGCTGGGTTGGGGAGCTTCGGTTCGAGCCTAGGGGTCATGCCCGTGAGTTCCAAGGGTCCAGAGGGGTGGCTCGGGAGAAATCAAAGATGGCTCGGGGTGAACTTTTATGGGTCAAGTTAGGGTTTTTAAAGTTAAAATAAATCGAAACACAGCTCACGGGGGTTGAGTCGTGGTTCACGAGGGCTAAAATAATATTAAAAGGCTAAGTTTTGAATTTAGGATTTTTATTTTAAATTTTGGGATTTTTCGGGATTAAAACGCCTTCAAAACGACTAATTACGAATTAATTAAAAAGTCTAGTATTTAAGCTAAATAAAATTTTGAAAAATTTGATTTAGGCTTAAATAATTATTTCGGGACATGTTAGAGTCAATAAAATTAAGAAAAAGTCAAAAACGTGAAATTTTACGTCTAGGGGTAGAACGATCATTTTACACCCGAAAATTAGAAAACGTCGTGGCAGTGCTCTAATTACTGTTTTATATGCTAATATGTTTATTTCAAATGTTTATGAATTTTTATTTGCCAAATTATGATTTTTAAAATGTTCATGAATTTTTATGGTTTAATTTGGACATTTTAAAAGATTTGTTGCATGCTTGGTTTAAAACAAAAACAATATTATATGCATGTTTTTATTAAGTGATGGAAATACGACATGTTGAAGGACGTGAAGGGATTATGACTAAATACGATGATATATTGGAAATATCGTGAGGGTTATGGTCCCATTGAGAGCCCGACGATCGTGTTTCCTTGGATACAGATATGAATACGAATACAAATACGAATATGTTAATACGTTGGCGAATGCCTAGTTGACCGATGAGAGTGTCGCTGGTGTCCCCGCCGCCCAGTACTGTGGTTTTATCTAGATGGATTCATTGCCCAATATGATTAAGAATACGAGTCACAATCACGATCTAAATTCAACAAACACGAATATGAATATGAATATGTTAATATGAATATGTTGATATGAACATGTTTACGAAAATGTTTATGTTTAAATTTATGCATTATTATGAAAATGTTATTTAAGTACAAGTATTTTTCACTGTTGTATGTGATCTGTATATGTATTACTTGTTATCAAGGATATAATGTGTTGAGTCTTTAGACTCACTAGGTGTGATTGATGAAGGTGATATTGATAATTATGATGTTGGAGGTCTTGATGGGTGACTTTGCTGGACTGTCGGTGCACATAACCCTAGGACCAGCACTTCTATTTTCTGCATTTAAAGTTTATGATTTACGTTAAAGATTTTACGACTATTTATTTATGTTTTGAGAGATTTTTGAGAGGTTTAGTATGTGCTACACTTTTCATATTTATTGCTTTTTAGGTTCGGTAAAACGTTTAACGATTTCATTTTTTGACTATTTCCTTTGGATTTTCAAATACTAGTTGGATGTTTTATTTTAATATGGTGCCAAAGTATTTTATGTAAAGGTATATGTAGTGGGCCGAATTTACGAGAGTTTTTAAAATAATAAAATAAAAATTCTAGTACTTTTTAAGAAAAAGATTAAGCAGACTTTTCAGTTGGTATCATAGCAAAGGTTCTGTAAAGGGTTGTGCCACCATCAACGCAAGAAAAGATCAGTCATCAAGCCTCAAATTTGTAAGTTTTACATACTTTATATAACTCAGTATGACGTTACCTGCATAACGACATGAATAATATGTTTACGATACATGTTTACTAGCTTTTTGAGTATATATGATTTGCATGCTTAAATTGCTAAATGAGTAAGGATATGTCACATGATTATAAAACTTAGATTTAAAATGCATGTTGGTTACGTTAGAATTTTTAAAACATTCAGATAAAATGCCTCCTAGACGTGCCCCTGTTAGTGAGAATCAAGCCGAGAACAGTGTGAACCGTCAAGGGAATGCACCACCCCCACCACCACCTCCTCGTGGGGATGTTGCTACTCGTGCTTTGGAGGGGATGGCTCTCTTCGAGCAACAGTTACAGCAGCAGCATTTGTAGCAGTAGTTACAGCCGATGAAGCATGCACCTAGGCCATAGCATGATATATATGATCAATTCCGGAGGCTAGGGCCGAAGGAATTTTCTGGCACTACCGATCCTTTTGCTGCTGAGGGTTGGATTCGTTCACTCGACGTACATTTTCGCTATCTGGATATGGGAGTTGCTGATCGTGTGAGGTGTACCACTTATCTGTTTAGGGATGACGCTTCTTTATGGTGGGAAGGAGCCAAGCATGGTGTTAACCTTGCTACACTTACTTGGGCTCAATTCAAAACGATATTTTACGAGAAATATTTTACAGATGATGTCAGATGGCGATTAAAGAAGAAATTTATGACTCTCCGTCAGGGAGACACTACTGTTGCTGAATTTGTGAAGAATTTCGATAAGAGTTGTCACTTTGTACCCCTTATTGCCAGGGATGCTGAAGAGAAGCTTAGACACTTCATGGATGGTCTACGACCCACCATACGGAATAATGTTATGATGATGCGTCCTTTGGATTATGCTACTGCCGTTACTTATGCATTCTAGTCTGAGCAATCCTTGAAAGACATCGAGTTTGAGTTACAGCGCCAAAAGGCAGCAACATCAGAACAATAATCAACCAAATAAGAATCCATATACGGGACCTCCTAGACCTCAAGGGCCTCAAAAGCCCCAAGGTCAAGTCAAGAAGCAAGCACCACCAAAGCAACCACCTGCAACACCAAAAACTGCAGAAGGACAGCCATGCAAGAAGTGCAATCGACTACAATATGGACCATGTGTTTGGGGTACTACTAAGTGCTTCTTATGCAAGGAAGAAGGGCACAAAGCTGTTGATTGCTCGAAGAAGAATGCACCCACCATTGGGCGAGCTTATGCTATGAATACAGAGGAAGTTGAAGGGGAGCCAGACACTACTCTTATCACGGGTAACCTAGTCATTTAACATTTTTAAATTGCTTATTATTGCATGAAATGTTAAAATGGTTAGTGGAAAGGAATTGGGAACAAGATTTAACCTAGTGGAAATTAGGTTGCATGTTCTACTTTAGTTGGAATTTAAGAAATTGGTATTGAAATTTTGAGCCTTAGATTTATATGAAGGATGTAATATTTGCAATAAAAGTTTTAGGACCAAAATAAAAGAAAAATCATAATTTCGGGATTTGTTAAGGGTTCGGAATCATTGAGGGGTCTTATTGCAATTTTCGATAATTATAAGGACCAAAATGCAATTAACCAATAGTTAAGGGACCTAAATGCAATATCCGAAGTCTTAAGGGTCAAAACATAACTTTCAAAATTTAAGGGACCAAAATGTAAAATTTCGAAAAATAAAATACAAGGATTAAATTGCAAATATCCAAAAATTTGGGATTAAAATGCAAATTTCGAAAATCTTTGGTCCATTCGCTGATAACCAATCCTTCCTATGCCTAGTAGTAAATCTTTGGTTTTCGAGGCTGCAAAAAAAAAGCATATGCCGCCCATTATCTCTTGTCTATGTGCAAGGAAGTTTATTAAACATGGATGCCAAGCTTTTCTAGAGTGTGTCACTACTGCACATGCTCCTATCAGTCAGAAATTAGAAGATGTTGATATTGTCAGATATTTTCCCAGTGTCTTTCCCGAAGATGTTTCTGGCATTCTACCCGATCGTGAAGTGGAATTCTCTATTGATCTAATGTCGGGCACCGTTCCTCTATCTAAAGCACCTTATCGTCTAGCACCCACTGAAATGAAAGAATTAAAAGATCAAATCCAAGAATTGCTAGACAAGAGTTTTATTCGCCTTAGTTATTCTTCATGGGGCGCACCGGTATTATTTGTGAAGAAGAAAGATGGTAGTATGCGTCTTTGCATTGATTATCGAGAGCTTAATAAGGTCACTATCAAGAATAAGTATCCACTGTCAAGAATTGAAGATTTATTTGATGAGTTGCAAGGAACATCGATATTTTCTAAGATTGATCTTCGATCTGGGTACCAGCAGTTGAAAGTGAAAGAGTCGGATGTTCACAAGACAACATTTCGTACTAGATATGAGCACTACGAGTTTACGGTCATGCCATTTGTTCTGACTAATGCCCCAGCAATCTTAATGGATCTCATCAATCGCGTATTTCAGCCATATCTAGATCAGTTTACTATAGTCTTCGTTGATGATATATTTATCTATTCGAGGAATAAAGAGGAGCATATTCGTCATTTGAGGACAGCACTACAAGTACTACAAGACAGAAAACTTTATGCAAAATTCAGCAAGTGCGAGTTTTGGCTCGATAAAGTGGCATTCTTAGGCCACATCATTTCTAGTGATGGCGTTTAAGTTGATCCAAGTAAAGTGGAGGCAGTGAAAGAGTGGCCAGTACCCAAGAGTGTTATCGAGATTCGCAGTTTTCATGGAATAGCTAGCTATTATCGCAAGTTTATTAAGGGTTTCTCATCTAGAGCGGTACCCATGACCGCCTTGACAAAGAATAATGCAAAGTTTGTATGGGGACCCGAGTGTCAAGATAGTTTTGACAAGTTGAAGCAAGCATTGATTTCAGCACCAGTGTTATCTGTGCCATCAGGGCAAGGAGAGTATATTCTATATAGCGAGGCTTCTAAACTTGGTTTGGGCATAGTTCTGATGCAAAATGACCAAGTCATAGCTTATGCATCGAGACAGTTGAAAATTCACGAGAAGAACTACCCTTGTAATGCTTGGTTACTCGTACAAATGATTAGTAATACATTTATGTCATTATAGATAGTTATTTAGCTCATTATGTTTTACATATTGATTGAGGTATCCATATTGAGATTGAACATGACTTTTATATTGTTCATGGTGTATTGACATCGAAAATATGTCTAAATAGTTATAGTAAGATGTGTAGGTAGAAGTAGTGTTATGAAGTTGGTAGGAAATGAGATGAAAATATGGTAGTTTGTACGGGTTTTAGTATAATGATTTGAATACTGATCCAAATTGAATGAGGCTATAACCATTAGAAAGATACAATATAATGCTACAACTTTCATGTTTTGGGTTTTGTCCAAATCATTGTGAAAGACAAGCCAAAAGTGCCCCAAAGTGTGTCGTGTATACCGTCATACCGTTACTGACACATGTTAGGAGAATGAGCATAACTTTTTACTCAGACCTCCAAATGACCTGAAACTAGTTGGCCAAGCCGAGACATAGAGCTACAACTTTTTTATTTATCACTTTCCAGATTATGAACGGAAGAGATGTTTCTGGAGCAATCTTTGATGAAATAGTGCGCAGAGTCAGAATAGGTGGCGCCCGAGCGGTAGAAAATGACCGCCCGAGCACCAGTGCATGAAAAATTTGGTATCCGGACCGAACATTCCGCGCCCGGACGGTAGAAAATGACAGCCCGAGCGCCACCTTATATATAAGATGATAAGTTTTGAAGTTCTGAACATTTCCATCAGCTTCCTTCATCTCTTCTTCAGCAAAACACGAATGAAATCAAGAAAACTTCTTCCCAAAGCTCCCTTATTTCTTTCTTTCATCATTTTGAAGATAGATCTTAGTTCTCCATCACAAGAACATCATAGAGGTCTAAGTTTTCTTCTCTTTTAGTTGTTCTACATGTAGAGGAATGATTTCCATCTAGTTTATACAATAGTGACTGAATTATTGGTATATTTGACAGTATAGGAACGAGAAACNTGGGCGGTCATTTTCTACCGTCCGGGCGCGGAATGTTCGGTCCGGATACCAAATTTTTCATGCACTGGTGCTCGGGCGGTCATTTTCTACCGCTCGGGCGCCACCTATTCTGACTCTGCGCACTATTTCATCAAAGATTGCTCCAGAAACATCTCTTCCGTTCNCCCATTGTTATGTATTAAATATGTAAGAAACTCATGAATATTGATGATGGGTGCTATGTTATGAATATGAACATGAACATGAAAAGAAAAGGATTGATTTTTACATGATATAGAGCTTGTTGACATCATGGGTGGTTTTAAGTCCACCAAAGCTATTGGCCAATATATGTTCATGGGGCGTGGGGTTGCCAAAGGTTGCTCCCTGACGTCCAACACAGTAGTAGCTATATAATAAAGCAAGCACGGTAGTACAAGTCAACTAACGTGGCTCAAGTACAAAAATGAACATGAATATATGCTTTGATATCACATGGTTTAAAGATTCATTGTTGTCACGACTTCATACGTATGTTCTTTTGCTGCACATTGATACATACAAGTGCCAACTTATTGAGTTTTATAAACTCACGTAGCTAATGTATTACAGGTTCAGGTAATGAGGATATATAGGATGCCGGTTCGCCAATGGATGCTTGTGACGTGCCTTACCTCGACAAGAACCTGGACTTCTTATTGTATAGCTTCCGCATATGTATTGTACGAAAATATGTCAGGGTTTGAAACAAGTTTTACAATGTTTATGTCTAGGTGTATGATGATACAGATTATGTTTGTGTGTAAGCATACGATTATATATGTGTGTTGATGTTGATGCTTGAGTTGAGTTTTTGGTTTTTACAAGAATATAGGGACATCATGCCAAAAATTTTATAAACCGTCAAATTGATGCCCCTTGTTTGAAATTACTTCATACTATAGATATATCATTCAAACCCTATTTTGATTACAAGTATAAGTATCATTAATCATGTCAAGTATAGAGTAAGGGTGTGACATTTTAAATGGTATCAGAGCCCACGGTTCTTCAATAGGGAAGACACTGCACTTCATCCACATGGAGAACTCGGCAAGTAAGTATCTTTGTATCCCATAGTTTATGCTAAGTTATGTGTCTATGTGATCTATATGTAGGTTAAGATAAGCAACGATGCCACCTTACGTAAGGTACATGAAGGAGAGTCATCTAAGGGCAAAGTCCCAGCGGTCGAAGGTGAGAGCAGTGCACACGACCTATAGATGATTTTGCTCAGCTGCTCCAACAACAAGCGAAAGTCCATGGGGAGCAGATTCAGCAATTACTGGAGATGCAACGGACTACACATGAGCAGGCACATGCACAAGCCATGATCCCCAGACAAGGGCCTGTTCAAACTGATGTGTATGATCGTTTTCGACGTCTGAATCCTCCTGAATTCATGGGAAGCACTGATCCGGCAGTAGCAGAAGAGTGGATTAAGTCATTGGAGTCCATCTTCTCCTACCTTCATATGGAAGATGTTGACAAAGTAACTTGTGTCGTCTTTTTATTAACAAAACATGCAAGAATATGGTGGGAGAGTGCAAGGGTTGCATTACCGATTAGACCATTTACATGGGAAACTTTAAAAACCGTATTTTACAACAAGTATTTCAGTAAAGATGTACGAGCCAAGAAAACCAGCGATTTCCTTAACCTGAAGCAAGGAACCATGTCAATGACAGAATACATACATCAATTCGAGGCTCGAGTCCAATATGTACCATATATTGCACAGGATGACACAAGTAAGGGCGAACACTTCATGCGGGGACTTAGCTCTGCAATTAAATGAGATGTACGAATGTCGAAAGTCGTTACATATGGGGAGATAGTGGAAATAGCACTTATGGCAGAACATGATGAGCAAGACATTGACAGAGATAGACAACAACGAAGGCAGCAGTACATTCAAAAGAGTCAAGGAACAGGACAAGGCAAAAAGACTAATAGTAAAGGTACTCGATCAGAGGAACCTCGTGGCAAGGGTCCCCATCCACGTAAAGAACAGGACAGACCACCTTGTCTTAAATGTGGCAAACTTCATGGCGGGAAATGTATGCAAGGTTCAAATGTTTGTTATCGTTGCAAAAAGCCAGGGCATCTCGCCAGGAATTGTCCAGGGAGTTCTGAGAAAGTACAGGGACGCCTTTTCTCCATGACTAAAGAGGAAGTGGATGCGGATACATCGATGATCACCGGTATGTTCTTGATTTTTAATATTACTGCTATTGTTTTACTAGATTCAGGAGCCACGCATTCTTTTAATTCGGAACCGTTTGTAAGGAGACTGGACATTACAGCAAGTACAACAGAGTCACAACTCGCCATAACCTTACCTTCCGGGCAAGAATTACAGACAGATCAGATTGTGAGAGGGTGTCCAATATATGTACAAGGCCATCAGATGTATGCTGACTTGATAGTTCTGAGGATGACGGATTTTGATGTGATATTGGGAATGGAGTGGCTCTCGAAGTACAAAGTTACTATTGAATGTGGTTTAAAGATGATCAAATTTGCACCAGTAGGAGCTGAACCATTCACAGTAGCAAGTGCATGTATATCCTTACCTCTTCGGGTAATCTCTTGTATGAAGGCTTGTAAATTACTACAGAAGGGGTGTCAAGGATATTTAGCATATGTGTTAACTATTAACCCACCTGTTCGTGAATTAGAAGATATAGATGTTGTTTGTGAGTTTCCAGAGGTATTTCCGGATGATGTAACAGGCTTACCCCTAGATAGAGAGATCGAATTTGTAATTGATGTTGTGGCAGGAACTCATCCGATCTCAAAAGCTCCTTATCGATTAGCTCCTACAGAAATGAAAGAATTGAAAGAACAGTTACAGGAGTTACTTGATAAAGGATTTATTAGACCGAGTTTTTCACCGTGGGGTGCATCTGTTTTATTTGTGAAAAAGAAAGACGGTACCCTTCGTTTATGTATTGATTATATGGAGTTGAACAAAGTGACAATCAAAAACAGATATCCACTCCCCAGAATTGATGATTTGTTTGATCAGTTACAAGGAGCTGCTATCTTTTTGAAGATTGATTTACGATCAGGCTATCATCAACTAAAAGTGAAATCAGAAGATATTTCGAAGACCACCTTCCGAACCAGGTATGGGCATTATGAATTTCTTGTAATGCCATTTGGACTAACGAATGCACCAGCTGCTTTCATGGATTTAATGAACAGAATTTTCAAGTCATTTCTAGACAAGTTCGTGATTGTATTCATAGATGATATTCTCATCTACTCACAAACTGTAGAGGAACATCGAGAACATCTGAAATTAGTTTTGCAAACTTTGAAAGATCAACATTTGTATGCCAAATGGAAGAAATGCGAATTTTGGCTTGAACAAGTAGCATTCTTGGGTCATATCATTTCAAAAGAAGGCATATCAGTGGATCCAAGCAAGATTGAAGCTGTTAATAACTGGCTACGACCAACTAATGTTACTGAGGTACGTAGTTTTCTTTGGTTAGCTAGTTATTACCGTCAGTTTATAGCGGGATTTTCCAAGATAGCATTGCCTTTGACTGCTTTGACACGAATGAATGTGAAATTTGTGTGGAACGAAGCATGTGATCATAGTTTCCAAGAGTTAAAGGCAAAACTGACATCAACACCAAGCCTTGCTATCCCAGAAGGACTAGGAAGTTTTGTGGTATACAGTGATGCTTCGAAACAAGGTTTAGGAGCAGTTTTAATGCAGCATGGGAAGGTGATTGCTTATGCCTCAAGACAATTGAAAGAATATGAAAAGAACTATCCCACACATGACTTAGAACTGACAGCAGTTGTATTTGCGTTGAAAATATGACGCCATTATCTGTATGGTGAGCGGTGTGAAATTTACACGGACCACAAGAGTTTGAAATATTTATTCACGCAAAAAGAACTGAAGATGAGACAACGACGTTTATTGGAATTGGTGAAGGATTATGATTGTGTTATTAATTATCATCGAGGAAAAGCCAATGTTGTTGCAGATGCGTTAAGTCGAAAGTCCAGTTCTATTGCTGCAATGCAATTACAAGAACAAATCTTATGGGATTTACAGAATTTGAAGATTGATATTATGCCAAAGGGAGCTACAATCCAGTTATCATCCCTCATAGTTCGACCAACACTTGCAGACAGGATTAAGGTCGAACAAAGTGCAGATAATGAAATACAGCAATTGAGACAACGAGATGAGGATAAAGGACATTCGAACTTTAAATTGAATGGGGAAGGAATATGGACATATCGAGGTAGATTGTGCGTGCCGAAACAAGGAACAATCAGGACCGATATTCTTATTTATGCTCATGCTACTCCTTATTCAATCCATCCAGGAGGCACCAAAATGTTCAAAGATATGAAACCATTATTTTGGTGGCCAGGTATGAAAAAGGACATTGCTCAATTTGTTGCCCAATGTCTAACTTGTCAACAGGTCAAGACTGAACATCAAAGACCAGAAGGACTCCTGAAACCACTACCCATTCCTGAGTGGAAATGGGAACACATCACGATGTATTTCATTCTTGGTTTGCCAAGAACACAACGAGGGTTCAATGCTATATGGGTTATTGTGGATCGACTTAAGAAATCAGCTCACTTTCTTCCAGTGAAGACCACATACACGATGAATCAATATACTGAAGAATACATCAAAGAGATAGTCAGACTTCATGGCATCCCAGTGTCCATTGTATCTGATAGAGATCCCAAATTTACGTCTGCATTTTGGAAAAGTGTACATCATTCCATGGGAACTAGATTAGCATTTAGTACAGCATTCCACCCAAACTGATGGATAATCAGAACGAGTGAATCAGATCTTAGAAGATATGTTGAGGGCCTGTACTATTGACTTTCCAGGCAGTTGGGACAGTAAACTACCGTTGGCTGAATTTACCTAAAACAATAGCTATCAGTCAAGCGTTGGAATGGCACCATATACTGCATTATATGGTAGAATCGATCTCCAGTACATTGGGATGAAGTAGGAGAAAGAAAGTTATTAGGCCCTGAATTGGTACACCAGACAGCCGAATTGGTGACCAAGATCAGAGAAAGAATGCACACTGCCCAGAGTCGACAAAAAAAAGCTATGCTGATATGCGACGTCGACGATTGGAATTTCAAGTTGGTGACCATGTATTTGTAAAGATATCACCATTGAAGGGCATATTACGAAATTCTTTGAAAGAGGGGAGAATTGTAATGCCCCGTTACTCATACAAATGATTAGTAATATGTTTATGTCATAATAGATTGTTATTTAGCTCATTATGTTTTACATATTGATTGAGGTATCCATATTGAGATTGAACATGACTTTTATATTGCTCATGGTGTATTGAGAATGAAAATATATCTAAATAGTTATAGTAAGATGTGTAGGTAGAAGTAGTGTTATGAAGTTGTTAGGAAATGAGATGAAAATATGGTAGTTTGTACGGGTTTTAGCATAATGATTTGAATACTAATCCAAATTGAATGAGGTTATAACCATTAGAAAGCTACGATATAATGCTACAACTTTCATGTTTTGGGTTTTGTCCAAATCATTGTGGAAGACAAGCCAAAAGTGCCCCAAAATGTGTCGTGTATACCATCATTCTTTTACAGACACATGTTAGGAGAATGGGCATAACATTTTACTCAGACCTCCAAATGACCTGAAACTAGTTGGAGATTCAAGCCAAGACATATAGCTACAATTTTCTTATTTATTACTTTTCCAGATTATGAACGAAAAAGACGTTTTTGGAGCAATGTTTGATGAAATAGTGCGCAGAGTCAGAACAGGTGGCGCCCGAGCGGTAAGATTTTACCGCCCGAGCGTCGGTACATTACAAGCTCACAAATTTTACCAAACTTGTGGTGCCCGAACGGTAGAAAATGACCGCCCGACCGCTAGTGCATGAAAAATTTGGTATCCGGACCTAACATTTCGCGCCCGGGCGGTAGAAAATGACCGCCTGAGCGCCGCCTTATATATAAGATGATAAGTTTCGAAGTTCTGAACATTTCCATCCGCTTCCTTCATCTCTTCTTCAGCAAAACACGAATGAAATCAAGAAAACTTCCTCCCAAAGCTCCCTTCTTCCTTTCCTTCATCATTTTGAAGATAGATCTTAGTTCTCCATCACAAGAACATCATAGAGGTGTAAGTTTTCTTCTCTTTTAGTTGTTCTACACGTAGAGGAATGATTTTCATCTAGTTTATACAATAGTGACTGAATTATTGGTATATTTGAAAGTATAGGAACGAGAAACATCGTCTCAAACAAATATTCGTACGCTTGGATTGTAAGTTGGCATGTTCTTGAAGTAATACATGAGTAATATTATGATTTGAAATACTTCCCATTGATTATTGCTATATGTACATTGTTAGTATCTTATTGATGAAAATATAGCACCATATTCCATTGTTATGTATTAAATATGTAAGAAACTCATGAATATTGATGATGGGTGCTATGTTATGAACATGAACATGAACATGAAAAGAAAAAGATTGATTTTTACATGATATAGAGCTTGTTGACATCATGGGTGGTTTTAAGTCCACCAAAGCTATTGGCCAATATATGTTCATGGGGCGTGGGGTTGCCAAAGGTTGCTCCCTGACGTCCAACACAGTAGTAGCTATATAATAAAGCAAGCACGGTAGTACAGGTCAACTAATGAGGCTCAAGTACAAAAATGAACATGAATATATGCTATGATATGACATGGTTTAAAGATTCATTGTTGTCACGACTTGATACGTATGTTCTTTCGATGCATATTGATACATACAAGTGCCAACTTATTGAGTTTTATAAACTCACGTAGCTCATGTATTACAGGTTCAAGTAATGAGGATATACAGGATGCCGGTTCGCCAATGGATGCTTGTGACGTGCCTTACCTCGACAAGAACCGGGACTTCTTATTGTATAGCTTCCGCATATGTATTGTACAAAAATATGTCAAGGTTTGAAACATGTTTTACAATGTTTATGTCTAGGTGTATGATGATACAGAATATGTTTGTGTGTAAGCATACGATTATATATATGTGTTGATGTTGATGCTTGAGTTGAGTTTTTGGTTTTTACAAGAATGTAGGGACATCATGCAAAAATTTTTATAAACCGTCAAATTGATGCCCCTTGTTTGAAATTACTTCATACTATAGATATATCATTCAAACCCTATTTTGATTACAAGTATAAGTATCATTAATCATGTCAAGTATAGAGTAAGGGTATGACAACCCTACTCATGATCTTCAGCTTGCAGCAGTAGTTTTTGTATTGAAGATTTGGAGACATTAGTTTTATGTGGAGAAGTGCAAAATATTCACCAATCATAAAAGTCTGAAATACTTCTTCACCCAAAATCAATTGAATATGAGACAGCGAAGATGGCTCGAATTAGTAAACGACTACGACTGTGAAATTAGCTATCATCCGGGAAAAGCTAATGTGATGGCAGATGCATTGAGTAGAAAAGCCGTAGTTATTACTCACTTATCACTCCAAAGACCGTTGCAGGCTGAGATACAACGGTTTGAGCTTACAATCTATGCTAGGGCGAGGCCCCTAATCTTGCCACATTATCAGTACAGTCGAATTTGAGA
The DNA here is from genome assembly GCF_012295235.1 of Primulina huaijiensis. NCBI lineage: Eukaryota > Viridiplantae > Streptophyta > Magnoliopsida > Lamiales > Gesneriaceae > Primulina > Primulina huaijiensis. The sequence goes on from NC_133307.1 coordinate 14,647,758, forward strand.
GACAGAATCCGTGATGGACAGTCTACCGATGAGCAATTGCAAAAATGGAGAGCTAGAGATGAAGCCAAGTGCAAGAAGTTATATTCTGAGGTGGATGGTTTAGTTCGTTATCGAGATCGTTTATGAATTCCTAGTGATGATCCTTTGAGAGATCTCATTATGAAGGAAGCTCATGTCACACCATATTCCATTCACCAAGGAAGCACAAAAATGTACAAAGATTTGCAGTTGTTATATTGGTGGCCAGGCATGAAGAGAGACATTTTGAGATTTGTATCCGAGTGTTTGATGTGTCGACAAGTTAAGGCAGAGCATCAGAGGCTAGCAGGGAAGGTTAAACCACTTCCAATTCCCGAGTGGAAATGGGAAAATATCACGATGGACTTTGTTGTGGAATTGCTGAAGACTATTAAGGGCTTCAATGCTATATGGGTGATAGTCGATCGTCTTACGAAATCAGCGCACTTTCTACCTATTAAGACGACATTAACCATGATTCAATATGCAGAGTTATATATTTGAGAGATAGTTCGTCTGCATGTGATTCCTGTGTCTATTGTTTCCGACAGAGATCCGAGATTTACGTCATCATTTAGAAGAGTCGGCATGCAACGATGGGGACCGAGTTATTATTCAGTACAACGTTCCATCTTCAAACCGATGGCCAGTCCGAAAGAGTTATACAAATTTTGGAAGATGTACTGCGTGCATGTGTTATTGATTTCCAAGGCAGTTGGGAACCAAAATTACCTCTTGTGGAATTCACTTACAATAATAGCTATCAGTCATCAATCGGGATGGTTCCTTTTGCTGCACTTTTTCGAAGGAAATGTAGATCTCCTATACATTGGGACGAGGTCGGAGAACGAAGAGAGATTGGTCCAGATGTGATTGAAGAGACTACCGAACTTGTAGTCAAAATTCGTGATAGAATGAAGACTACGCAAAGCCAACAAAAGAGTTATGCTGACAAGATACGAAAGGACTTAGAGTTTGTAGTGGGAGATCATGTATTTGTGAAAATAGCACCCATGAAAGGTGTTTTGCGCTTTGGCAAGAAAAGCAAGCTTAGTCCAAGATTTATTGGTCTGTTTGAAATTTTGGAAAGGGTTGGGATACTAGCTTATAAAGTGGCATTGCCACCAATGTTTTCTGGAGTTCACAATGTGTCTCATATTTCGATGTTGTGGAAGTACATGTCGAACCCATCACATGTGCTAAATTATGAACCTCGACAATTGACTTCAAATATGACATATGAAGTAAGACCTGTCCAAATCTTGGCAAGGCAGGAAAGAAGACTCCGAAACAATCATTCCAATGGTCAAGGTCAAGTGGCTGAATCACTCGGAAGAAGAAGCTACTTGGGAAACCGAGAGAGACTTGAGGAGTCGCTATCCAGAGCTATTCGGTAAGTTCTAATTTGAGGACTAAATTTTATTTAAGGGGGAAGGAATTGTAAGGTCCAAAATTAATACGACGTAATCCAACTGCATGCAAATCTAGGAAATATGAAAAATGAGTAATTAATTGATTTTAATTGCTAAATTGATTATATGACATGTTTATGTGATATTTTAGCATTTTTCTACTTACATGCATTAAAATGTGATTTTTAGGGGTTATTCTATTTGCGATTGAGGAACGGAGACCGAAGGCTGAAAAACGTAAAATGTTTTTATTAAATAATTATTTTTAATAGTTTAAAATATGGTTGATGGTTTTTCATATTTTTGAAAATAATGAGTTTTGAGTTGATTTTATACGCCGGGACATAAATTTTATCGGTGTTTGTTTTTCAACAAAAATACGAACTTTTTGGCAACCCAACTTTTAAATTCACAAACTTATTTTGAAACAAACTATTTTAATATTTTAATTAAATTCTAATGTGCCTAAATTGTGTGCATAATAGGCCTAAGCCTTGTTAATGTTTAATTAAGTATTTAAAGTGTTAAAACCCTCCCCATTATCACACAAAACTCACGCCTCTTTTCGGAAAATCTCTCCCAAAAAACACCTACAGCACACGACACACGCATACACCTCAAGTTTGGGAATAAAAATCGAAAAGGTTCAAGGGCTTATCAAGCCTAAGCCCTCTTCGTCATCGTTCTTCGTCGTCAACGGATAATCGTGCGTTTAAAACGCAAAGGCACACATATTTATTTCTTTCAAAACATCATCACATCATAATATGTTTTCATACACGAAAAATTTGGAAAAAAACAAGTGACACTTTGTTGTAATTTCGTTTTTGCACATAACATGGAAATTCAAGCATGATTTTTGATCCAAATTGTGTTTTTTATGTTCATAAAGGGGCTGCCATGATTAAGACATGTTTAGACAATGTTTTACATGAGTTTGGAGTCTTAGAATTCAAACAAATCACCATACACGAGCATGAATACAAGCTGGCGCGTTATTTTCTGTCATGGAGTCCTTGGGGTTTCAGTTTTGTTCAGGAGGGCTTGGATCGGTCTTGGCTTGAGTCAAGGCTACGCGAAGGTCTATAAAGGGTCAAGGGTAGAGTCCTAGCCATGCTAGGACTCGAGTCAAGGGCCGAGGAAGGAGTCCTAGCTTGCTAGGACTCCCACCCGAGAATCGCGTGAAGTATTGTGCAGGGTTCAGTGCTTGCGCAGGGACAAGGGCTCGGTCTGGGGGACAACGGGCTGTGCTAGAGTGACTCGTTGGGGTCCTAGGTGAGTGCTTGAGAGGCTGGTTCAGGAGCTGAGTCGATGGCTAGAGTCCTAGGCACCAAAACATAGAGTCCATGTACACAAGGGTTCTCGGCCAGCTGGTGTTGTGGGGACCCCGGCTCTAACTCGATTATCATTGGGATTAATTGGATCTTTGCTAGAAAATGTGGGTCAAAAATTTGCTTTTAACATAACACACATACATAAAATTTATTGCATTTCATCAAAAGCAAATACATGTCTCGTTTCGTTCATACAATCAAACTAGTGTTTAAAAGTATTAATACATCTCTAATACAACAACTAGTTTCTTCTGCTACGCCCGTGCTCACCACGCTATCACCTCTCAATCATCCTCGTCTCGACCCTGATCCTGCCCCACCTGTTGTTATGCACACATACAGACACAACAACAGCCGGATACTCCGGTGAGAACAAATCCCAGTATAAAACATGGTACACATGCATATACACAATATAAATCACGAAGCATGCCATCAGGAATAGAATCAAGGGCAATAGGTTCCATAGTCTATGAAACCAAATCAATATCAGCAAGCAAATGAAATCGAAATCATATCTTGACTCGATTCGACTCTAACTCTAGGGATCCCGGTGTGAATAAGACGTCACAGTCTGCCACCTACCCTCCCAATCGGGGTGACGGTACGTCTTATTCCTAGACTTCGGTAATGTCTATATCGAATGTCTACAATCGGAGTCAATTCTGCTCCTATGCGTCGATATCACCGAACGTCTAGCTTGGCAAATCTGCCAATGTCGTTCCTATCTTAAATGCTTGAATATAAATCTATAAACAAAGCATCAACATATAAAAAGATAGCAATATAGTATGTGATTTTGGGAAACTCAAATCAGATCTAATTCGAGTTATATCTCCCCGAATCAACATGAATTATACCTTTCGTTGCACAGTCTTTATCGTGATCGAAATCTTGAAGTCGAATCTTGTCAATATAAATCTGAAATGATACATTCAAGATGCATTCTATCAATCTCTAACTCAAATCAACACATGTACTTATCACTATTTCATTTTGGTACATTTCGACGGCATAACGGCATAGCTTCTCGATACCGACCAACTCACATATCAATACTCAATAACAATCAATCATAATCCTCAACAACATCAATCCACACGGCTCAAAATCTGTATATTTTCATACACATATAAACTGGAATTTCATAACCATCACATATCCTATCCGTTCTTCGATCCGATTGCGAATAAACGTTGCTTGTAATCATAAGAACATATAATCTCAATCATACCCAAATTTCCCCAACATCTAAACTTCAAACTATCTAGGAAATGAATAAAACTTACATCCTCTTGAAGTGCTTGATGAGAGCAACACAAAT
>NC_133307.1:14654214-14667532 GCF_012295235.1 Primulina huaijiensis
CGTACCTGAAGGTATCGTCAGGACTGGAGCACTAGTCAATCTCTTCTTCAACTCTACGAAGCTCGACTCACATGCTTCTGACCAGATAAAAGGCGCATTCTTCTGAGTCAACTGAGTGATTGGCTTCGCAATACTGGAGAAATCTTTAATAAATCGTCGATAGTATCCTGCTAGACCCATGAAACTGCGTATCTCTGGCACAGAAGTTGGTCTAGGCCAACTAATCACTGCCTCGACTTTGCTCGGATCAACAGAAATACCGTCTCCAGATATGATATGACCCAAGATGACAACGTGTCTCAGCCAAAACTCACACTTTGACAGTTTAGCATACAGTTGCTCATTTCTTAACGTATGCAACACAATTCTCAAATGCTCAGCATGATCAGTCTCATTTCTTGAGTAAACCAAAATATCATCTATAAAAACAATCACAAACTCATCTAGATACCTCTGAAAGACACGGTTCATCAGACTCATAAACACCGCTGGCGCATTCGTTAAACCAAAAGGCATGACAATAAACTCATAATGTCCATACCTGGTTCGGAATGCTGTCTTCGGTATATCCACATCGCTAACTCTCAGCTGGTGATATCCAGATCTCAGATCGATCTTGGAATAGACATAGGATCCCTGCAACTGATCAAACAAATCGTCGATGCGAGGCAATGGGTACTTGTTCTTTACTGTTGCCTTGTTCAGTTGCCGGTAATCGATACACAATCTCATCGAACCGTCTTTCTTTTGCACGAATAGCACTGGTGCGCCCCAAAGGGATACACTTGGTCTGATATATCTCTTGGCCAGCAAATCTTCAAGCTGTTCTTTCAATTTTTTCAACTCTATCGGTGCCATTCTATAAGGAGCTCGAGAAATAGGAACCGTACCTGGTACTAGGTCGATGCTAAAATCTACCTCTCTGACTGGAGGCAATCCCGGAATCTCATCGGAGAACACATCTGCAAACTCGCAAACTACTGGCAGATCTGCCAATGCTGGGCTCGATTTCAGTAGATCTACTGAATAGACAAGGAATCCCTCTGCTCCTTTCTGTATTAATCGAGTCATAGACAATACTTAAATCAAAGGAATCTTAGCTCTAGACTCTTTGCCGTAGAACTTCCACTCTTCAGCCATTTCTGGTCTGAATCTAACAATCTTGTGGAAACAGTCTACTGTCGCTCTGTACTTGGTTAACATGTCGATACCAATAATGCAATCAAAATCAGATAACCCAAGCACAATACAGTTTAATTCTATCTCATTCCCATCATACTGTAGTAAACACGATCTAACAGATGTCACTGATATCATCCCTGTCCCCAAAGGAGAAGAGATAGACACTACAGTAGACAACGACTCAATAGGCAATGCACATGTCAATGCAAAACGCTCAGATAAGAATGTATGTGATGCACCTGTGTCTATCAGAACATAAGCAGGATAACCGCAAAGCGAACAATTACCTGCTATCACGTCATCCGGGGCATCCTGAGCCTGCTCTTCTGTCAGCGCAAACACTCGAGCCTGCTGTCTCGACAGCTGGCCCACCATCTGGCTACCCCTAGCTCTGGGCTGTGTCGATGTAGGGACTGGCTAGAATGAATGAACAGATGAAGCTTGCCTCTCAGGCTGAGCTACAGAGCCAGATGCTCCTACACTCTGAGTCTGCTGTGCACCTCTCTGTGGACAGACCTTGGCGAAGTGGCCCTGCTGTCTGTAAATGTTTCAGCAGCCTATCACGCCCTGACACTGCTCGGTGGCATGTCTACCTCCGCAAGAACTACAGTAAACCCCTGTATACTCTGATCTCTGGCCCGACCCTGTCTGTCTCGGCCCACTGGAGCTCGAAGAACTGGTCCCTGATTTCTTGAACTGCTTCCCTTTCACTTTCAAACTGTCTTTCCTACCGCTGCTGCTACCACCACTCTCGAATTTGGGAGGTGGTTGCCGATACTGACCCGAGGGCTGGGGTGGTCTAGGAGTCTGAGTGGGATAAGAAGTGCTTCGTTGCCTAAGCAACCCGGCTTCTGCTCCCTTCACCCTGTTCGAGGCATCAGAAAAATTGTTGGGTCGTCCCGTGTTCACCAAGTTGAATATCTCCGGATTCAGGCCATTGATAAACTGATCCGCAATGGCCTCGTCATTCCCAGCAACGTGGGGAGCAAATCTGAGCAATGTGGAGAACTTAGCTACATATTCCTCGATGTTCAGCTGTCCCTGTCTCAGATTGGCAAATTCAGCACCTTTGTCTTTTCGGTAGGAGACGGGAAAGAATCGCTGATAGAACTCTGTCTTGAACACCTTCCAAGTGACCTCTGTACCACGATGATCCAAGGCCCTCTTTGTGGTAAGCCACCAATTCTTGGCAACTTCTTGCAGTTGATGCCCAATCAGTTTAACTCGTCGTTCATCGGTATAGTCAAGAGATTCAAATAACATTTCGATGTCATCGAGCCAACTTTCACATTCAACGGAAATTTCTGTACCCTTCAGTGTCGGTGGTCGGAATGACTGAAACCGCTTTAACAAGGTCTCCATCGGTGTAGCGGTCACATCCATCGGATCATTGGATGTACTGCCCTGTTCTGGTGCCCGACCTGCTACTGGTTGCGGTACTCGTCGAGGAGGCATATCTGATTATCAAACGGATTAGTATACAGTCTATACAATCTATCTCAGTCCTCCTCTGAACATATACCTCTGATCCAGAATCGGTTCTGATTCAGTCTTGGCAAGTAGATGTTGTAATCAACTCAGATAACAATACAACATATCATAGGAAAAGCAATAAATCATGACGTGTGCTAGCATGATATAAGCAAGGAAGACGACTCGATCTACCCCGCTCACTCTCTTCTATCTCAGTCTATACAGAACCTACGGCTCTGATACCACCTGTTGTAGGGACCCGGGCTCTAACTCGATTATCATTGGGATTAATTGGATCTTTGCTAGAAAATGTGGGTCAAAAATTTGCTTTTAACATAACACACATACATAAAATTTATTGCATTTCATTAAAAGCAAATACATGTCTCATTTCGTTCATACAATAAAACTAGCGTTTAAAAGTATTAATACATGTCTAATACAACAACTAGTTTCTTCTGCTACGCCCGTGATCACCACGCTATCACCTCTCAATCATCCTCGTCTCGACCCTGATCCTGCCCCACCTATTGTTATGCACACATACAGACACAACAACAGCTGGATACTCTGGTGAGAACAAATCCCAGTATAAAACATGGTACACATGCATATACACAATATAAATCATGAAGCATGCCATCATGAATAGAATCAAGGGCAATAGCTTCCATAGTCTATGAAACCAAATCAATATCAGCATGCAAATGAAATCGAAAGCATATCTTGACTCGATTCGACTCTAACACTAGGGATCCCGGTGTGAATAAGACGTCACAGTCTGCCACCTCCCCTCCCAATCGGGGTGACGGTACGTCTTATTCCTAGACTTCGGTCATGTCTATATCGAATGTCTACAATCGGAGTCAATTCTGCTCCTATGCGTCGATATCACCGAACGTCTAGCTTGGCAAGTCTGCCAATGTCTTTCCTATCTTAAATGCTTGAATATAAATATATACACAAAGCATCAACATATAAAAAGATGACAATCTAGTATGTGATTTTGAGAAACTCAAATCAGATCTAATTCGAGTTATATCTCCCCGAATCAACATGAATTATACCTTTCGTTGCACAGTCTTTATCGTGATCGAAATCTTGAAGTCGAATCTTGTCAATATAAATCTGAAATGATACATTCAAGATGCATTCTATCAATCTCTAACTCAAATCAACACATGTACTTATCACTATTTCATTTTGGTACATTTCGACGGCATAACGGCATAGCTCCTCGACACCAACCATCTCACATATCAATCCTCAATAACAATCAATCATAATCCTCAACAACATCAATCCACACGGCTCAAAATCTGTATATTTTCATACACATATAAACTGGAATTTCATAACCATCACATATCCTATCCGTTCTTCGATCCGATTGCGAATAAACGTTGCTTGTAATCATAAGAACATATAATCTCAATCATACCCAAATTTCCCCAACATCTAAACTTCAAACTATCTAGGAAATGAATAAAACTTACATCCTCTTGAAGTTCTTGATGAGAGCAACACAAATCTGAACCCGGATTGAAAATCGGATGAATATATCTTGCACAGGTTAAGTTCCAAGCTAGGATGTACTTGTAGGAATTTCCAGATCTTCTCTCGGTCCTTGCTGCTGAGATGGTGAGGGAATGAAACTAAATACACATTATATATGCATGGCTAGGACAAGTGGCTTCATTTTTGGTCTGCACGTCTCGCGCATATGCGCGCCTCTTGTCGCGCATATGCGCGAGACCTTCGGGTCTCACACATAATTCTTGCACATATTCTCAAATCAACAATTCCAAGCCCATCTCGACATGCTCTGTCTATAACCATATCAATCAATCAATTATTCATTTCAAATTAACAGGATAAAATCTCGAGCGTTACAGGTGTGCTGGGTTGGGGAGCTTCGGTTCGAGTCTAGGGGTCATGCCCGTGAGTTCCAAGGGTCCAGAGGGGTGGCATAAGGGGTTGGTCAGGGTCTGGTCCAACATGGTCTGAGGGTGGCTCGGGAGAAATCAAAGATGGCTCAGGGTGAACTTTTATGGGTCAAGTTAGGGTTTTTAAGTTAAAATAAATCAAAACACGGCTCACGGGTGTCGAGTCATGGTTCACGAGAACTAAAATAATATAAAAGACTAAGTTTTGAATTTAGGAATTTTATATTAAAGTCTAGGATTTTTCAGGATTAAAAGGCCTTCAAAACGACTAATTACGAATTAATTAAAAGTCTAGTATTTAAGCTAAAAAAAATTTTGAGAAATTTAATTTAGGCTTAAATAATTATTTGGGGACATGTTAGAATCAATGAAATTAAGAAAAATTCAAAAACATGAAATTTACATCTAGTGGTAGAACGATCATTTTACACCCGAAAATTAGAAAACGTCATGGCAGTGCTATAATTGCTGTTTTATATGCTAATATGTTTATTTCAAATGTTTATGAATTTTTATATGCCAAATTATAATTTTTAAATGTTCATGAATTTTTATGGTTTAATTTTGACATTTTAAAAGATATGTTGCATGCTTTGTTTAAAAGAAAAACGATATTATATTCATGTTTTTATTAAGTGATGAAATACGACATGTTGAAGGACGTGAAGAGATTGTGACTAAATACGATGATATGTAGGAAGTATCGTGAGTGTTATGGCCCCAGTAAGAGCCCGACGATCGTGATTCCTTGGATACGGATACAAATATGTTACTATGTTGGGCAAGGCCCAGTTTACCGGTGAGAGTGTCGCTGGTGTCCCCGCCGCCCAGTATTGTGGTTTTCTCTAGATGGATCCATCGCCCAATACGATTAAGAATACGAGTCACAATCACGATCTGAATTCTACAAACACGAATATTAATATGAATTTGTTAATATGAATTTGTTGATATGAAAATGTTTACGAAAATGTTTATGTTTAAAGTTATGTATTATTATGAAAATGTTATTTAAGTACAAGTATTTTTCACTTTTGTATGTGATCTGTATATGTATTACTTGTAATCAAAGATATGATTTGTTGAGTCTTTAGACTCACTAGGTATGATTGATGCAGGTGATATTGATAATTACGATGTTGGAGGTCTTAATGGGTGACTTTTCTGGACTGTCGGTGCACATAACCCGAGGACCAGCGCTTCTATTTTCCGCATTTAAAGTTTATGATTTACGTTAAAAATTTTACGACTATTTATTTATGTTTTGAGAGATTTTTGAGAGGTTTAGTATGGGCTACACTTTTCATATTTATTGCTTTTTAGGTTCGGTAAAACGTTTAACGATTTCATGTTTTGATTATTTTCTTTGGATTTTCAAATACTAGTTGGATGTTTTATTTTAAAATGGTGCCAAAGTATTTTATGTATATGTGGGGACCCGGACGCTAATCATTTTCTTAATTGTCATTGGGATAATTGGATCAATTTAATTAATTTGGGTCTAAATTTTTTATTTTTTTTTAAAATGCGGTGCGGAACATAAGGGAATCAATCTAATTATACATATCAGTATCAAGGTACAAGTCTTGTACAACATACATTCATCTAAATCTAAGGTTCAACAACTAATTATCAAGTGTTCAAACCCTATTTAAATCGAAGTCCGTAGTCTCCACTCTAATCACGATCTCTCATCATCTCTTGGACCCTGATCCTGTCCCACCTGTTGCCATGCACACATACAAACACGACAACAGCCGGATAATTCCGGTGAGAAATACATCCTAGTATAAATCAACAAAACATGCAATCATATAACCGATATAAAAGAATGAAACAAATATCAATAACGTGTATTAAATCTGAAAACATAAATCGATATAAAACTGTAAATAACTCGTGACTCTACAGCTCAGACTAGACTCATTCCTAGTCTAGGGATCCCGGTTTCCAGACATTGGTATTCCATATCGATTATCAGTAATAGAAGAAACTCCAATTCTATCCCATCGATATAACCCAACATCCAGTGTCTTGACCTCTCCGTCACAGACTTTGGCACACTCGCCAATACACTATCCTGTAACAGAGTGTAATGTGCCAATGACGAGTCCATCAATATCCGGCACTTCTGTCACAAGATTATTCGTCTAATACTCGTCTATAACATGCTTCCTATAAATCATTAGAGTAAGCATATCAATTCAAATCAAGGCAGATAATAACAATCAGTATGTGATTTAGGGAAACCCAAGTATATCCTACTCGAGTCAATCTCCCAGTACCACATTGACTTATACTTTTCGTTCGTAGTCTCGGTCTGAACCAATATAAGTTCTGAACTCAAGACTGTCTCTGTAAATCTGAAATGACATATCCAGAATAAGAATATCACCATTCCATTCCCAATTCAATATTGAATCTGATTACTCTGAATTTAATGCAAATCAACGGTATAACGGTACAATCCCGATATCTCCGTCAATACAATATCAACAGATATCAATTACAAATCATAACCCATATCCGCTACAATCTGTAATCAATCATTAATTCAAATCTGTCCAATTTCAATCGATATAATCAGAAATTAATAACAATTTCATAATCAATCTGTTATTCAATCTGACTTCGATTCTACGATGTTTAACATGTCCAGAACACCATATATGAATCATATCAAATTCCTACAACATCATATTTTCAAATGATAACAGAACACAAACAAACTTATGTCAAGTTGTAGCTGTCGACGCGAGGATCACTGAACTGAAGTCGGATTAAAATTTGGATAACCGAGTCAAACAAACTCACAATCCAAAGCTTGGAGGAACTTGAAAGAATTTGTAGGGGAAATTTCGATTCTTGCTACTGGTCTCAAAGGAATGAAGACTATACATTATATATCTAACAAATTGAATGTGTGACAAGTGTCCACTCAAGTCATAATTGCACTTTAGCCCCTGAATTCTTCACTATTTGCAATTTAGTCCTCAAAACTCTTTTTAATTCTATTTCAATCCTAATTAATTACAAAAATCGTGGAATTTAATTCATCATTCCAAAATTCATAAATTAAATAATCTCGGATTAATATGATAAAATCTCGGGCCTTACAATTCTCCCCCTCTGAGACATGATTTCGTCCTCGAAATCGTAGGCAGTCAAATAATATCAGATAAGAAGATATAACAGAAGCTAAAATAAAAGACTCACATCAGTGAAATAACTCTAGGAATTCCTGTCTCATATCTGATTCAGTCTCCCAAGTAGCTTCTTCAATGCCGTGACGAGTCAACTGGACTTTCACAAGTGGGATGGTCTTTGTTATGAGTTTCTTTTCTTTACGATCAATAATTCGAATCGGTTTTTCGATATAACTCAGAGATTCATCAAGCTCGGCCTCGTCTGGCTGAATAATATGAAAATCATCGGGGAGATACTTCCGCAGCATAGATACATAAAAGACATCATGTATTCCAGATAGAGAAGGCGGTAATGCAAGTCGATAGGCTCGATCTCCTATCTTCTCGAGAATCTCATACGGCCCAATATATCGTGGAGACAGCTTCCCTTTCTTGCCAAATCTGACAACTCCTCTGAAAGGTGAAATCTTCAGGAATACTCGGTCTCCTGCCTCAAATACCAACGGTCTCTGTCGAACATTGGCATATTTGGCCTGTCTGTCTTGAGCTGTCTTCATTCTCTTCTGAATCAGTCTCACTTTCTTAGTCATATCTCTGATCATATCAGATCCAATCTCAGGTACCTCAGAGATGTCGTCCCAATATAAAGGGGATCTGCACTTCTTACCATACAACGCTTCAAACGGTGCCATCTCAATACTCGTTTGATAGCTGTTGTTGTATGAAAACTCACAAAGTGGCAATGCATCTTGCCAACTAGTGCTAAAATCAAGCACTACGGCTCTCAACATATCTTCCAATGTCTGGATAGTTCGCTCTGAGTATCCGTCAGTATGTGGATGATATGCGGTACTCAGATGTAACTTCGTACGTAGAGCTTGCTGCAGACTCTGCCAAAATTGCGAAGTAAACAGAGGATCATGGTCTGATACAATCGACTTCGGCACTCCGTGTAATCTGACCACTTCTCTGACATAAATCTCTGCCATCTGGTCATATCTGTACGTCATCTGGTACGGAATAAAACATGCTGATTTGGTTAATCTGTCAATCACAACCCAAATCGTATCACAACCTCTCGAGGATCTCGGTAACTGTGTCACAAAATCCATGGAAATGTGATCCCATTTCCATTAAGGAATCGACAAACTGTGCAGTAGACCTCCTGGTTTCTTTCTTTCTGTTTTCACCTGCTGGCAATTCAGACATCTGGATACAAACTCTGCAATTTCAGCTTTCATTTGTTTCCACCTGAACTGTCCTTTCAAGTCATTATACATCTTTCTGCCACCAAGATGAATACTGAATCGACTGCTATGCGCTTCTGACAATATCTGTTGTCTTAAATCTGAAACATCTGACACAACAATATGATTATTCACATACAGTACATCATGACGTACCTGATATTCTTATCGATGACCTGATCTGACCATCTCAATCGATTTCTGCACATTCTGATCCACTTTCTGAGCCGCTTTAATTCTCAAAATCAGCTCTGGTTCAACTTGAATAGCATACAATCTCAGAGGCTGACAATCTGTTTCAAATGCTAATCCAGACAAACAACAATCTTCTATCAAATTTGAAACACCTATCGTCGATAAGGATAAGGAACATACCTTTCGACTTAGTGCATCAGCTGCTGCATTCGACTTTCCAGGATATTATTTGATTTCACAATCGAAATCTTTCAATAAATCAAGCCATATTCGCTGCCTCATATTCAGTTCTGATTGTTAAAACATATATTTTAAGCTTTTGTGATCAGAATAGATCTCAAATTTCTCACCGTAGAGGTAATGTCGCCATATCTTCAGAGCAAATACAATGGCTGCCGATTCAAGATCATGAATTGGATAGCGAGATTCATGCGGCTTCAACTATCTCGAAGCATAAGCAATAACATGTCCTCGCTGCATCAAAACACATCCTAAACCTCTGTGAGAAGCATCACAAAATACAACAAATCCACCAGTACCTGACGGGATAGTCAACACCGGAGCACTGGTCAATCTCTTCTTTAACTCAACAAAACTAGACTCACACTCCTCAGACCAAACAAATGGAGCATTATTCTGAGTCAGCTGCGTAATCGGTTTAGCAATACTGGAAAAATCTTTAATGAATCGTCGATAATATCCTGCTAAACCCATAAAACTGCGTATTTCCGGCACTGATGTCGGCCTCGGCCAAGAAATCACGGCCTCAACCTTGCTAGGATCAACAGAAATCCCATCTCCAGATATAATGTGACCCAGAAATACAACTTGTCTCAACCAAAACTCACATTTGGACAGTTTTGCATATAATTTCTCAGCCATCAATGTTCTCAAAACAATTCTCAAGTGTTCAGCATGATCAATCAGATTCTTCGAATAAATCATAATATCATCAATGAAAATAATCACAAACTCATCAAGGTACTTCTGAAACACACGGTTCATCAAACCCATAAATACAGTTGGAGCATTCGTAAGAGCAAACGGCATGACAATAAACTCATAATGTCCATACCTGGTTCTGAACGCTGTCTTTGAGATATCAGAATCTCTGACTCTCAACTGATGGTATCCATATCTCAGATTGATCTTGGAATAAACAGAAGAACCCTGCAACTGATCAAATAAATCATCAATACGAGGCAAAGGATATTTATTCTTTACCGTAGCCTTGTTCAGTTGCCGATAGTCAATGTAGAGTCTCATTGAACCGTCTTTCTTCCTCACAAAAAGTACTGGAGCACCCCGAGGAGAAACACTCGGTCTGATGTACCCCTTGGCCAGTAAATCCTCTAATTGCTCTTTCAATTCAACCAGTGCCATTCGGTATGGAGCTCTAGAAATCGGAAATGTACCTGGCATCAATTCAATGCTGAAATCTATCTCTCGAATCGGAGAGAATCCCGGAATCTCATCTGGGAAGACATCAGCAAACTCACACACCACTGGCAAATCCGCCAATGATGGACTCGATTTCAGAAAATCAACTGAATAGACAAGGAACCCCTCTGCTCCTTTCTGTAACAATCGAGTCATAGCCATAACAGATATCAAAGGAATTCTATATCTAGAACCCTTACCGTAAATTTTCCGCTCGTCAGCCATGTCAGGTCTGAATCTCACAATCTTGTGGAAGCAATCAACGGTAGCTCTGTACTTGGTCAACATATCAATACCGATAATACAGTCAAAATCAGACAACCCAAGTACAATACAATCTAACTCAATCTCATGACCATCATACTGTAGCATACAAGATCTAACAGAAGTCACTGATACTAGACCTCTCCCCAAAGGTGAAGAGACAAATACTAAAGTAGATAATGACTCAACAGGCAAAGAATGCATCAATGCAAATCTCTCAGATATGAATGTATGCGATGCACCAGTATCAATCAATACATAAGCAGGATAACAAGAAATAAAACAGTTACCTGCAATAACGTCATCAGGTGCGTCCTGTGCCTGCTCCTCAGTCAAAGCGAACACCCTGGCCTGCTGTCTAGGAGTCTGGCTAACTGTCTGGTGTTGTCACTTTGATTGTTGCACTCTCAAGAGCAGGTTGTCCACAAGTAGTATAATTCGGTGAGTCCGATATCGTATCCACAAGGAAGCTAAGGTAATTACAAGTCCACTACAATGTCTTTTTGTTTTGTTTTTGTTTTTGTTTCTTTTTAATTTTAATTGTTTGAATCTTTATTGGTTAAATTTTAATTGTTCCAATTTTAATTTAAGCAGTTGAGATTATAGGATCCACTCTTGGTATTTTAATAAAGTTAACATTAACGAACAATATTGGAATCCACGTAATAAAATGGTTCCAATATATTAAATAATCATATTTATATTATGTTATAAATTATTATCTTATAAGTATATAATATATACCAAAACTTATAAATGTGGTCAAGTATTTATTGTGCTATATATATTTGTAAACACTAAATCAAGGTTCCCACTTTAAATGGTTGGTAAAACCAAACNTGGTTGGTAATACCAAACTAACATTTAAATGGTTTCAAGAATTTAGTGTAACATATAGCAACAATAAATCAAAACTCCCACTTATAAGTAGGGTATAAAAATGCTTAAAGAAATAAATATAACATAAACAATAAATAATGATTAAATAATATAAAACATAGATTCTTACCTTTTAACAACCTTATTATTATGCCAAGAGTTTCACCTTATCATCTCAACTTTAGGAAGTTAGCTATTCATTATTCAAAGTGTAAAACTTTGAATATGAAATTAACATGCTAATTGTATTTAAATGAAGAAATAAAGGACAAATATAGAGAGAAATATTATGAACTCAAAGGTTTGTTCATAAAATGAGGGATATCTCAATACATTACAATGCACCCTGATTTATAGCCAAATTTGGGGAGACAAGCACAAATAAATTATTATTTTTTTACACATAAGTCTTCATTAGTGTTCCAAGATGTTATATTATATTACACATCACTTTTGAAAATCTTCTTCTCCGGATTTGCTTCTTCACATAAAAAGAAACATGTGGATAATTGAGTTGTCTAGTTGTGGTATTTTTTTCAAACAATTTGACCAAATAATTTGAGAGATATGGTCAAAATACTAGAGCATGGTAAAACTGCTTCTCCTTTGGTAACTTTATTTGTTGCTTAATTTGATCCCAATTGTGAGAGGATTTTTATCTCATACTTGTCAACAATATTGTAGATATTATAATCATCTTTTTACAGGTCCAAGAATCATCTTAATCCCATTTGCAACGCCAAGTTTATTCTTGTTTTATCAAACCTGTAAAAAATAGTAAAAACTTGTAATTACACAACAACTTATATTTTATACAATTTATTAAAATATATAATATTTAAACATTTAATAAAACAAAAACTATATATTTATATTATAAAATATTTAATTAATGTACAATTTTTATGTTTATCACACCTCCCAACCAGCTTATTGCTAGTCCCTAGCAATTTAAGCGTTAATAGCAATACAAAACAAATTGATTAATTTAAATAGAAATGTAATCAAAACTATCTAAGGGTGTAAATTAAATTTGAAAACTGTCAAAGTTATATCAAGATCATTATAATTATAATTTATGAAATAATTTGAGATGATCAATTCAAAGCTTATTTCAGGTAGTTAAATGTACACGGTCTTCAGAAATTCTTAGTAAAAGTCTCAATTCCATATCCTCACAGGTTAATAAATGTTTCAATTTATGGCAACGATTTCTCTCATGGAGTTGGAATACAGATAAATGCTCAGAAAAATGGTTTACAGAATACAGACAGACAAACGATCCAAACTAATCAAAAGATAGAAAATCCATTGATTTAAAATCTAGTTGTTCTTATTATATATTTTTTCCTAATCTTTTTTTTTCATTACATCATGGAATCAGACTAAATTTATGCTTCTTAACCACTTATTTATTTAATTTGTACAATAAATTTCTCTCTTTCTTTTTTTTTCTTTTATGAGAGATAAATGGGTCGTAGCATATAACTTAAAAATTACATAGATCTTCAACATCTTTCTTTTTGTTTTTTTTTCTTTTTTTTTT